>NC_085031.1:6474715-6548047 GCF_963692335.1 Osmerus eperlanus
CCCTGCTTCAAACACCCCATGTCCCACTTTCTACAAACACTCCTAACCAAAATCCCTCCACCCCTCCATAGCTCCATCCCTCCACCCCTCCATAGCTCCATCCCTTCATCCCTTCATTTCACTTATCAGGCTTTTCATCCTCTACTCACCCTGGGGATACTCTGGAAGATTAAACAATCTTCTAAACCCCCTCAAGAGGCACACACACACACACACATAAAGAGACAGGTAAAGAGACAGGTAGAGAGACCAGGGTAGCGAAATCTGTGAAATCAGTCCCCAGACAGACAGACAGGTTTTTGATATCCTAGCCCAGGTACAGTAGAGAGACAGGCAGGTGTGTGTGTGTGTGTGTGTTGTGTGTGTGTGTGTGTGTGTGTGTGTGTGTGTGTGTGTGTGTGTGTGTGTGCGTGCGTGTGTGTGTGCGTGTGTCTTATCAGGACAGACAGAGAGAGAAAGCAGCCAGCAGTCAGAATAAAATGACTGATGACAGCACCCAGGTTCACACCACTATCAATCCTTCAAGCCCCCAGACAGACTGACAGACAGATAGAAAGACAGCAACAGGACACATAGACAGGCAGAAAGGTAGACAGACAGACCAGACAGACGGGCAGACAGTCTCTCTTGACAGGAAATGTGAAGAAAACATTGTCCTGCATCCCCTCAGCCTCCCGCTAGGCCTCAGTGCCAGGGTCGGCCATGATGGATTGCCATGGCAACTCCCCTGACAGTGTGAGGGATGTGTTGACGACAGCCAATCAGTCATCAGTTCTCTCTACCTGCAGAACTAAACTCACACACACACACTCACACGTGCACACATGTACACATGGGTGCATGCACACACCACATATACAATACACACGCGCACACACACACACCCCACACACACACACACGCGCACACACACAAGCACCCCCCCATACACACACACACACACACAAGCACACACACACACACACAAGCACACACACAAACACAAAAGCACACACCCCCCACACACACAAGCACACACACACAACATGCTCTGAAATATGGACTCCTTCTGTACATACAATGCTGACTACTTACACAGAGTACATCACTGCACACACCCCCTCACACATTCCCTTCAGGATTCATCCACAGTTTCAGAGAAAAACCATTTCTCCAACAGAATTACACAACATTTACCAGGCCCTGGCCCTGTATGTGTGTGCTTGTGTGTGCTTGTGTGTGTGTGTGCGTGTGTGTGTGTGTGTGTGTGTGTGGGTGTGTGTGTGTGTGTGTGTGTGGAATGCGTGTGATTTTAGTTATAGGGCTGAAGTCTCCCCAGAGTTGAAATAATAATATGTAAATCTGCGGCCTTCAACTTTTATGTTTCCCCTGTGAAGTTGTGGCCGCTGTCCAAACAAGGCTTCATCTGGATGTATGTGTGTGTGTATGTATGTATGTGTGTGTGTGTGTGTGCATGCTTACACACCACAAATAGAGATGTTGTGTTTCCCCCACAGTCAGTGTGGGCAGTCTGAAGGTCTCTTAGTCCTCACAACAAAGCTACTTCCTGCACAGCTGCTCCTACAGTAATGTCATCATAACCAACCTGTCTGTGTCCTGCTCCTAGTCGTGTCATCATAACCAACCTGTCTGTGTCCTGCTCCTAGTCGTGTCATCATAACCTGTCTGTGTCCTGCTCCTAGTCGTGTCATCATAACCAACCTGTCTGTGTCCTGCTCCTAGTCGTGTCATCACAACCTGTCTGTGTCCTGCTCCTAGTCGTGTCATCATAAGCTGTCTGTGTCCTGCTGTCTGTCTTACTTACATCCATACAGTTAGAATTAGAGTGAGAAACCAGACGCACTCACACCACACACAGTCACACACGCTCACACAAACCTGCGCACACACCCACACAACTACAGAGACACCCAGCTGAGCAGTATGGTGCAGGTGACAGTGGAGGACAGGTTCACTGTGACAGTTTCAGCTCTACAGGTTCCACAGCAGAGAACATTCTGGAAAGTCCCCTAATTAAAGTGGATGGAGTGCAGCTGTCTTCATCACCTGAGAAAGGCTTCGAAAACTGCACCGAGGTAGTGAATAAGTCAACACACAGCATTACAGTGACAGCAACAGTGATTCTAACTCACAGACAGGTAGTTGACAAAGACAAAAAGAGAACTGGGGTGGGGAGGAGGGTAGAGAGGATGAGGAGAGAACTGGAAAAGAGAGACAGCCATAGAAGACAGAGGATGTAAAGTGGGTGGGGTATACGACAGAGAGAAACACCTGAAGAGAAGGGTTAGGAAAGGGAGAGAGACAGAGAGAGAGAGAGAGAGAGAGAGAGAGAGAGAGAGAGAGAGAGAGAGAGAGAGAGTAGAGATGAGAGAGAGAGAGAGAGAGAGAGAGAGAGAGAAGAGAGAGAGAGAGAGAGAGAGAGAGAGAGAGAGAGAGAGAGAGAGACAGACAGACAG
Organism: Osmerus eperlanus; assembly: GCF_963692335.1. NCBI lineage: Eukaryota > Metazoa > Chordata > Actinopteri > Osmeriformes > Osmeridae > Osmerus > Osmerus eperlanus. The sequence goes on from NC_085031.1 coordinate 6,477,172, forward strand.
ACAGACAGAGAGAGAGAGAGAGAGAGAGAGAGAGAGAGAGAGAGAGAGAGAGAGAGAGAGAGAGAGAGAGAGAGAGAGAATGGTGTGAGGAGGAAGGATAGACAACGAGGAAAGGAGAAAGAGGGGGAAGGAGAAAGACAAAGAGAGAGAGAGGAAGAGGAAAAGGAGAGAGACACAGAAGGGGAGAGGGAGAGGAAAAGGAGAGAGACACAGAGAGGAGAGAGCAGGGAACCACCCAGGGGTCTTCTCTTCCACCTCATTTGGAGATGAGTAATGTGTCGGACCCCAACACCACCCCGAAGCTGCTCTCGCTACACGTCTACAGTACACAACAGCAGGACCAGGGGAGCTGGAGAGGACAGAGAGGACCATGAGACCAGGGGAGCTGGAGAGGACAGAGAGGACCAATGAGACCAGGGGGAGCTGGAGAGGACAGAGAGGGACCATGAGACCAGGGGAGCTTGAGAGAGGACAAGAGAGGACCATGAGACCAGGGGAGCTGGAGAGGACAGAGAGGACCAGGAGACCAGGGGAGCTGGAGGAGGACAGAGAGGACCAGGAGAACCAGGGGAGCTGGAGAGGACAGAGAGGACCAGGAGACAAGAGAGAGAGGACCGGGACGGAGGAGCAAGGGAGGAGGAGAGGAGGAACGGGAAGGGTCAGTAGAAGACTAGAAGATTGTAGTAGGGTTATGAAACCTCTTCTCAGCAGTCACTTACGCTTCCACACGAGTGCACACCCGCACACACGCACTCACACACAAAGAGCCACAGTGTTTCCACTGCGTGTATGACTGAAATTAAACACCCTAGTATGAAGATGTGGTCAAATAATGACACATAAAAGCTTGCCTTTCACCCCCTCTCCCCAGCCTGCCTGTTTTACACTCTTCTTTATTAACTTTAAATTGTCTCAAGCTGCAGAGTGGTTGTAACAGAGGGTTAGCAGACATGTTCCATGTTCCATGTGATGTGGGATCACAGAGCATGATATTATCACCCTAACCGTAACCCTAGCCCCAGCCCTAGCCCTAGCCTTAGCCCTAGCCCTACCTCTAGAGAGACATTTAGGCATGAAGAAATAGTTAAAAAGAAAGAGTTCAAGAGAGCGAGAAGAGAGTTAGAAAGGGAGAGGAGAGATAAAGAGAGAGAAAAGAGAGTTAAAGAGAGGAGGGGGACGGTTTGAGACCAGAGAGGAGAGAGGAGATTAGAGATGGAGAGAGAGAGTGGAAAGTTAGAGAGAGGGGGAGACTTAGAGAGAGGAGGGAGAGTTAGAGAAGAGGAGGGAGAGTTAGAGAGAGAGGAGGGAGAGTTAGAGAGAGGAGGGAGAGTTAGAGAGAGAGGAGGGAGAGTTAGAGAGAGAGAGGAGAGTTAGAGAGAGAGGAGGGAAAGGAACAGAGAGAGGAGGGAGAGTTAGAGAGAGAGGAGAGTTAGAGAGAGGAGAGTTAGAGAGAGAGAGGAGAGTTAGAGAGAAGAGAGGAGAGTTTGAGAAAGAGGAGGAGGAATAAGAAAACAGGGTGTAACTGCTCTCTGTGCTCCAGTCCTGCTGACCTCTCACCTGCTCTCTTCCTCTCACAGTGTGGATCTGACCTCAGCTCCCTCTGCACTGTGTTAGTGTGCGCGTGTTTGCCTGTGCATGCAAGTATGTGTGAATGTGCATTGGTGTGCGTGCATGAATGTGCATGTGTATGTGAGTGTAAAAGTGTGTGTGTGCATGTTCTGCTGCTGGGAACCAGATGTGGGTGCATATAGACATCCTTTCAGGACTGTGAGGTGTTTACGACCTGCAGGCTACACACAGTAAAGGACAGGACATGTGTTCACACACACACACACACACACACACACACAAACACACAGGATGCAGCACAAGGACAGGCCTGGTGCACATACCCAAACACACAAATACACACACACGTACACAGGCACACACATACACACAAAAACACCCATACGAAACACGATATTTGTATGAAAGAGTGTGTGTGTGTGTGTGTGTCTGAGACAAGTCTTTGGGGTGTGTGAGGAGTGTGTGTGTGACAGGACACATGGGACAGGCAGGAAGCCTCAGCAACATTTTCATCATCCTGCTGCAGCAGTCTGACAGCCCCACACACACACATCTGGAAAGAGAGGGAGAGAGAAGTGGGGGGGGGAAAAAGGGGTAGGGAGAGAGGGAGAGAGAGGGTTAGGGGATGGCGGGAGGGACAGAGGGTGGATAGGAGAGGAAAGGAGAGAGGGCAGAGGTAGGGCGAAAGAGATGCTGCTTTTTCCTCTGGCTGTTTTATGTGTCTCTTCGGTACGCAGCTATGTCTCTGTCTAAGAGCTCAGAGACCAGCTCTGCTCTCCTTCCTCCTCCACCTCTCCATTCCTCCTCCACCTCTCCTGTCCTCTATTTTACCTTCTCCTCCTCTCCTCACGTTCCCTCTCCTCCTCTCCTCCTCCCCTCTCCCCCTCTCCTCACTAGTCTCAACCGCGTCTTTATCTCGTTATTCTTTGAAACTCGACTTCATGAACTTGACACAGATTCCACAGAGACCGGGGTGGACGCAGGGGCCTTCTGTAACACCCTAACCAGCAAAATTGTGTCTGACTCATTCTAATCTCTTAATCTAATCTAAATGACGTGGTGTTTGACAGCGCTACCATGGTATTGCATATTATGTATCCTTTTCCTGTCTGAGCAGGGGTCAGGGCTCAGCGATATTGTCACGTCTGCAGGCCCCGTGCTTAGACGAGACTCGCGTCAGGGCTGGAATGCTTGAGGTCTGCCACACCTGGTTCTGTTTTGGCTCCTCTGATAGCATCTGACCGCGCTCAGTGAGAGTGTCCCCTGGTGCAGACTTTACCCAGAGTTCCTCCACAGCCACATCAGGAAGTATTCAGCGGCGAGTCTGGAGGGAGGAGGGGGGCAGTGCTGCTGGCAGAGGGGACGGTGCTTTTGGAATAACATACACACGACCGGTACACACAAGCACACACACACACACATACCTGTGTACACACTGCATTTTCTTCTCTGCCTGGGGACTAACAGTGGTGGAAAACCACCTGCCTCAGAACTATCTCTGTCTGTGTCTCTCTCTCTCTCTCTCTCTCTCTCCTCTCTCTCTCCCTCTCTCTCTCTCTCTCTCTCTCTCTCACTCTCCTCTCTCTCTCTCTCTCTCTCTCTCTCTCTCTCTCTCTCTCTCTCTCTCTCTCTCTCTCTCTCTCTCTCTCTCTCTCTCTCTCTCTCTCTCTCTCTCTCTCCTCTCTCTGGCTCTCTCTGGCTCTCTCTGGCTCTCTCTAAGCTGATGTTTCTGTTTTGACTGTTCAGGAAGTGATAGTGTTTCACATCCCCCTCTCTGCAGGCAATAGTATGATTCTTATAGTGTGTGTGCGTGTGTGTGTGTGTGTTTGTGTGTGTATGTAAGTTAGTTGAACTGAAAAAGCTTTTAGTGGGTCTTGGGGGAATAAACTGAGATATCTCCTACACTATCCTCTCTCTCTCTCTCTCTCTCTCTCTCTCTCTCTCTCTCTCTCTCTCTCTCTCTCTCTCTCTCTCTCTCTCTCACACTCTCTCCCTCTCTGTGACCCTCCCACTTTCTGCCCCCCCCCTCTCACTCTCTCTCTCTCATTCTCTCTCTCTCTCTGCCGCTGTCTCTCTCCCTCTTTCTCTACCCCTCTCTCTCTGTAGTTGGAGACACGTGTTAACTCAGCCTCACAGATAGACAGTGCAAAAGTGCTGGTTCTGCATTGTTACAGGAAAGTAGATAAGCTATCTATAATAACATGATTTAATAGGATGTGTGATAAAGGATTAGCAGTAGCTAACCATGTAGCAGCAGTTGAGACAGAGGAGACTGAACGGTACATTTTCTAGAGTATTCAATTCCAATTGACCCTCCACATACTTTGCAGTCATTACAGTAATATGTAGGCTTGTTATTTACCTAATTAACCAGTCAGTCACTGTATGTCTGGTAGAATGTGATAGACTACAACACTAGACACCAGAGAAACAAAGACCATCAATGATCTTTCAACTGTGTATTTTCCACACAGTTTTTTACTATGGACAGAACCACTAATGGCCTCAGTGTCAGGCAATTTATTTTTCAATCTGCATTTTTTTTTTTTACAAAAGTCACGGCAGCAGCTGTGTGATAGAAATGATATTATTTCTGGAAAAGAGGAAGATGTCAAATTCACTGCCCACTGAGTTGAAGGTGCTCCTACACTCTGTTCTGTCCAAGGTCCACTGCAGTTCTGAGGAACACGGATGAGCCTGAGTCCTGAAGTGCTGGACCAGACCAGAGTAGCATGAAGGACAATAAACCCTCATAGATACTCTTCAAGTATCAACAAATTCAACGTGTTTAGCTATGCGTGTGTGTGTGTACGTGTGTGTGTGATGTGTGGTGTGTGCGTGTGTGGTGTGGGTGTGTACGTGTGTGTGTGATGTGTGAGATAATGTGTCTGAAAGGGAAGCAGCAGCTACCTGAGGAAGAGGCTTGTCAGGTCCACTACTCGTCATCCTTTTTCTGGACACCCCTGTCCCCACTGTCCCACCTTCCTCCTCCCCCCGCCCCCTGCCCTGGTTCTGACCCCTCCAGGGGCCAGAGGGGCTCCTCTTTCCCACCGCTGAGGGAGGAAGTTCACTTTTACTGGACCTGTGTGCGTGTGCCGTGCTTGTGTAGTGTGTCTCTTTTTCTGCGTGTGTATGTGTGGTGTTTGTATGTCTCTGTGTGAGTGTGTCTGCTTGTGTGTTTGTGTGTGCGTGTGTGTGTTTGTGTGTCCGTGTGTGTGTTTTACTGGACAGGACAGGCCCTGGGGTGAGGTTGGAGGCAAGATTTTATGTGACGTCTGCTCTTGGTTACAGACCTCAGTTACAGGTTCTCTTTCGTGGCATTGGCTCTCCCCCTCAGCCTATCAGAGAGATGTTAGATGTTTCCTGGACCATGACTTGACCTCAGCTCGGCCTGCAGCAGCCAGTCCAACAGAACCAAGATCCCAGGACCTCCAGGCCACCTGCTCATCACCCTGATACTCCAACTCTGGGTTTCCTAGTAGCTCAGCCCAGCCTAATGTGCTCCCAGCCTAATGTGCTCTCACAACCCCTCACACTGCTGTGGTGCTGCTGTGCTGGGTCAACAGTGAGCAGAGACACCTGGAACAACCACAGCCTACTGACCTGACTGCTGACAGACCAGACAATCTACTGACAGACCAGACGATCTACTGACAGACCAGACGATCTACTGACAGACCAGACCAGTTACTGACAGACCAGACGATCTACTGACAGACCAGACCAGTTACTGACAGACCAGACGATCTACTGACAGACCAGACCAGTTACTGACAGACCAGACGATCTACTGACAGACCAGACCAGTTACTGACAGACAGGACAGAGCTGCTTTCAAACCTGGGACGGATGGATCACAAGGATTTTATGGAAGTTGGCTTCTTGGAGGAACCTGTTCTACCAAGGGTTTCTCCTTTAGGAACGAACGGTTCTACCCAGCGCTTCTTGCTTTTGAGCGTGTGTCTCTGTCGGCTCTGTCTCTGAGGAGTTCCTGTCTGCCTCCCTGCCATAAATAAGGTCAGGGGAACTACCTCTCTCACATGAAAGGCTAGCCTCCCCACTGCTGCATGCTAATGCAGTCATATATCAATGTGTCCTAGGACTCCTGGGGAGCTCTGGCCAGATGTCTGGGGCTGCCAGGGGGCCAGGCGAGGGTGGAGGCTGAAGAAGGAGGTCAGGGGACAGCGAAGGAGGCCGGGGGAGTCTGGAGGAGTCCCGGCGAACGTTGGTGGAGCCTTTGGGAAACATTTGGAGAATGTCGAGAGAATCTTAGGGGAAGGTCGCAGGACATGAAACCAACACTTACAACCAATACACAGCCAAACAGAGATGTGAATCGACGTTTTACTCACCCTAATCCTAACCCAGTTCGAATCATGAAGGGCTCCGTTCCTCATTGTGCAAGAGTAGGAAGAAGCTCTAATGACACAGTCAGCGGGAGCTGTGCTGGGAGAGAAACAAGCCAAGCACAACACACTGAAGCCAGAATAGATAAGCAGAAATGTTTAGACACGAGCAGCACCCACGACACTGCTACAGTCAGTGTTCTACCAAGGGAATGGGAGCTTCTATGAAACACAGCGACAAACTGCAGCGTTGCATTATTGGCAGGGAGGAGGGAATGACTTTCCGTTCGTTGCTTTCTGGGTGTGTGTGTGTTTGTGTGTGTGTGTGTGTGAGAGAGAGAGAGAGCTCACACAGCACTATACTGAGCAGTCAGACCTACATCGAATCCTTGCCCAAACACCACATGCTCAAGCACACCCACACACACTGTAAACACACGCAGACACACTTTCAGAGGCTGGTGAAGCAGGTGTCTACCGCAGGTGTGTCTCACGGTGTCATGACAGGCTAACTCATCAAATGTTACGCTAGCATGGAGAAAAAGGAGGGAAAAAAAGCCTTCCCGCAAGGCTGAAGTGTAACGATCATGACAGGGAAGAAAACCTGAAGGTCACGAAACAGGGTTCAAGGTTAAGGGTTTAGGATCAAGGTTTTTTTTTTATGGTTGCAGGGATTAGGGATTGGTGTTTAGGAAACTCACAGACTGTACTCATTCTCGCTTCTCTCATCGACTCTCTCCCCACACGCACACACATGACTGTGCAGAGATGGAGAGCCTGGGGCTGTGCCTGTGTGTGTGTCAGGGTCTGATCTGTGAGCCCTCTGGGTCCTGCCGTCCTGTGATCTCCAGGTCCGCTGAGTCGGCGCCGGACTGATTAATGCATCTCCAGAACCCTTCTGGCACATCCCTCTTCCCAGGCCAGGCCCACGGGCCTCCCCAGACAGCACTAACACCAGCTCTGACAAAGACGGGTGGGCGACCCGGCCGCCGGAGGTATGACCCGCGCCCGAGTCCTCCTTGGTGCCTAATCACATGCAGATAGAGGGGAATTCCTCCGTTGGAGGAGAACCGGGGCAGAACCGGGGCTCGTCGCGAGGAGCAGGAACCACAGAACGTGATTAATGGGCAGCTCGGAAGAGGGGAAAGAGAATAGATCTTTGTGCGTTTGGGAACTCGCACGCAGGAACGCATGCACGCATGCAGGCGCACGCACACACACACAAACACACACACACACAAAGGCGCAAACACGTGCATACACACACACACACAGATGTAGCTCGGCAGACAGAAAGAACATTCTGGCTTTGATGCCCCGTCTCATTAGGTCTTCATGGGAAAGGCCTGTGTTCTTTGTTGAAGCAGTGTGGGAACGACTCCCTGACACAAACAGAGAAGCGGGAGGGGGATCGTACACGGTCGGTAACACAACACACACACCTAGATAACAATCAGTCATCTAGAGTATCGGTGGAAACACTGAGTCGCGGGCGTGCGGGCGTGCGTGCGTGCGGCGCGTCAGTCACATTTCGCAGCGAGCGAAAGACACGGATGGCTGCCCTCCATTTTTGGCAGGTCTGAATTCCCCGACACGCTCGCGTTACAAATGTTGACTCTGCTCAAACCATCTCACACATCCAATTATGGCTTCACACACGTCCCTCAACACGCGCCTACTGGGTGTCACTCTCCTTCCTGCTCTCCCTTATCCAAACACGCACGGCCGGGTCGAGGAGCAGGCCGGCCCTTTCATGTGAGGAGCCCCGGGGAATGGCGGAGCGAGTCTTCGTCTCCACAGCGTTTATTTGTCCTCCTGAAGAACCCCGCACCTGTGTGCTGTATCACGTTGCACCTCACGTCGGGGGGGGGGGGGGGGGGGAACCTGACACTTCTGGGGAAGGAGTCGGATGCGTGTGTCACACACACACACACGTGCATTCACACGCCTCTCTCTCTCTCCCTTTCTCTCTTTCCTCTCACTTTCTCTCTCTCTCTGATGACTATTTAAAAGGACATCAATCCAACACAGGATATGTTGCTTTTTCGAGTGGCCAGGATGACGGCGTTTGATTTTGATTGGACGCATTCATGCTGGAGAGCAGGAAGTGTCTGAAAGAGAGAAAGAGAGCGAAGGTCTGGAGAGCGTCAGGCAGAGGGCAGAGGGAGGGAGGGATGTGAGGATGGAGGGATAGAGGAGGATGGAGGGATTGCTGATTGATGTAGCACATGTTCCAGAGACTTTTGAGAGCTGGGTTATTTACCCTTTGGTCTCACAGAGGAGATGACAGGTGAGGAAAGGAGCAGTGGAGGGGTGGAGGGAGGAGGGGAAAGGTGAAGAGAGGATTGGAAGGGTGAAGAGAAGTGAAAATATGACAGTTGAGGTGAGAGAAAGAGAGAGAGAGAGAGAGAGAGAGAGAGAGAGAGAGAGAGAGAGAGAGAGAGAGAGAGAGAGAGAGAGAGAGAGAGAGAGAGAGAGAGAGAGAGAGAGAGAGAGAGAGAGAGAGAGAGAGAAAGAAAGAAAGATTTTAAAAAAAAGAGAGAGAGAAGAGGTGACCTAAATGTTAGACAAACAGACTGGGTTAGCCAGTAAAGCTGAAGCTCCATGCACATTCACATCCCTTAGAGGTGTCTGTGTTAGTGTATTCGTGTGTTTAATGGTGTTGGTTGATTGCTACCGCTAGACCAAAATGCTTGAAGCCCCCTGCAACTCAGACGGGCGACCTCATCATGCTACAATAGTTCCAAACCACCTCTGCTACACAGCATCAGACACAGACCAGCTACTGGAGCCCTACGGCCTGCTTCATCCAAACTCAATGTTGATATCAAATTGCATATAAATGCAAATGACATTTCCAATACAGAAGAGAGAGATGTGTTGGATTTGTCATGGTGGAGAGCAGAGGAGAAGAGAGGAGAGGAGGTGAGGGGAGGAGGACAGGGGAGGAGAGGGAGAAGAGAAGAGGAGAGGGGTCGAGAGGACAGAAGAGGAGAGATTCATTGAGATGGGTGAAAGGCGAGTGGTCCTCATTACAGAGAGCTGAGAGATGGATAGATAGAGAGACAGAGAAAGAGAAAGAGAAAAAACTACGAGATTAAACATGCATACATAGTGGCTTATAACAGACCCTTGGGATCAGAGTGCAAATGAGAAGAGAGAGAGGGGGACGGGGGGAGGGGCGGTAGAGAGAAAGGGGGTAAGAAGGAGAGGTAGAGAGAGGGGGAGAGAGAGAGGGGAGGGAGAGAGAGAGAGTGGGAGAGCTAGAGGGCGGTACAAAGGGAGAGAGAAATAGAGTCAGACTTGGGAACATGGAAGAAAGAGGCGAGAGAGGGAGGATGGAATGAAGCATCTTTCTCTCACCCTGGATGAGACAGGGGACAAGGAGCAGACGGGGGCTGATATTGGACATGATATTAGATTCCAACCTTAATATACCAGGACTCAGGCAATATTAGAATCCTCTGAATGTGAAACCATGGATATGTCACCAGGAAGCAGGGCAGTGGAGATACAACTCTGTCAGGGAAGCTGAGCCTGAACTGTACTGGTGGGAATCGTTGTGGAGAGAGAAAGAGAGAGATGGAGGAAGAGAGACCTAGACAGACAAGGGGAGAGGGAGAGAGAGGAAGAGAAAAGGGAGATAAAGAAGGGGTGGAGAGCGCAGGTGGCATATGGATAAGGGTGAATAAAATGGTTTAAAAGCAAACCTGATAAAGAAACTAAATTGAGTCATTTAGAAGGATATCACATGCCAAAAAAAAAATCTTAATTTCTTAACAATTATTACTGCCGACCCTTTTGCCACAAACTTTTACAACTGTCATAATTTGTGCACAGGGCGTTTTTTTGTGCAATGCTCCTAAACTGAACATAAGCTACACAAGCAAATGATTGACCTGAGCTGGAAAAATGTGGAGGATTTTTATGTTTACCCCAAACTGGCTACTGGCAGCTGCACAGTTCATGTTCTCCTCAATTGCTCCCCTGGGTCTCTTAAACCAAAAGTGCTTGTCGCATTGATAAAGTTGCCCCCCACACACAACAACAAATCTACTGAACAGCATCCAAACGTGTAGAGGTAGGTAGCAATGGGTGATGTTTTGCAGAGGTGTGGCAGGATGGGTAATATCCATAAAGACTGTAATATACTCTCAATTAAATGCATTTGACTCTCTCCTAAATGCAGTGCTGTACTATGTAACTACATCTCCCACAGTGCTCTCTGGCTATGTGGGGTTTTGTAAGGACTGGATGCCTCTGAAGGTTGGTGGATCTGCTGGCTTTGATGAAGGGCTGGTTCCCCGAGGACCATCCTCTGTCCAGAAGCTTCAGTGTGGAGAGTCAACAAACATATCGTAGAACACACACACACAAATGGGATGAGGAGTTAACTTTGAAACTACTGTTACACCAGGGATTAAGAAACACAGAGATAGATCAGTGTGTGTGTGTGTGTGTGTGTGTGTGTGTAAATGTGTGAACATTTTGAAAATTGGAAATACATGCCTCTACCCTGAACAAATATGTGTGCAGTATTTGTCTTGGATGCGTGTTTGGGCATCGCCGTGTGTGTGTGTGTGTGTGAGAGAGAGAGAGAGAGAGAGAGAGAGAGAGAGAGAGAGACAGAGAGAGAGAGAGAGAGAGAGAGAGAGAGAGAGAGAGAGAGAGAGAGAGAGAGAGAGAGAGAGAGAGAGAAAGAAAGAAAGAAAGAAAGAAAGAAAGAGAGAAAGAAAGAGAGAAAGAGAGATATTAGGATTATTAACTATCGTAATGACCCTACCATTACCACAGCTGTAAGTCCCACATGGCCGTGCGTGCTCTCAGCCATGCTGCGTGGGGATCTGGCATTCAGGGCTCCGTCTCTGCACAGCAGCTCTAATGGAGGAGAAGCGGCAGCCATCAGGACCAGCTCTCTCTGCCTGTACGCTCTGTTACCTCACTCTGCTCAGCAGGCTGACTCAGCACACGCACTCGCGCGCGCACACGCAGAACAGGAGAGGAGTGGTTATGGGGGGGGGGGGGGGAGAGGAAGGAGAGGAGAGTGGAGTAGAGAATCAGAAGGGGAGGGGAGGGGAGGAAAAAAGGAGAAAAGAGCAGAGGAGGCGAGGGGAGAGGAAGAGGGAAGAGAGTAGAGGAAGGGAGGAGAGGAGGACAGGAAGAGAGAGGAGGAGAGGAGAGGGGAGGGGAGAGGGAGGAGAGGAGGAGAGGGGAAGAGGGGAGGGGAGGGGAGGGGAGGGGAGGGGAGGGGAGGGGAGGGGAGGGGAGGAGAGGGGAAGAGAGGAGGGGGGGCATGGCTGCGAGGCAGTCCCCAGGAGGTTGGTCAGTAATATAGCTCTCTGCCTCTGGCAGGTGATGACATAACATCCATCACAACCTCTCAGGCTGCAGCTCCCACTGGAGCCCGTCCACTGTGGCTCTGTGTGTGTGTGTGTGTGTGTGTGTGTGTGTGTGTGTGTGTGTTTGTGGGGGGGAGGCCGGGGGGGGTAAGTGAAAAAAGGAAATACAGCCCTCTACCCTGAACAAATCTCAGTGGTATCATTTATCCTATTATCCTGTCTGTCCGCTCGTCTGTCTGTCTGTCCGTCTGTCCGTCTGCTTGTTTTGAACAGTAGATCAGAATCGATTCAAGGCTTCCTGAGACTCTCTCGTGTAACCATCCGTGTCACTTCTTGCTGATTGGAGCCAATCAGCTTTTAGCACGGCAGACATGCCATTGCTCTCATCCAGTGATGATGACACAGCATGGGGCGGCGAAAGTGTCTCTCCTCTTTCTCCTCTCTCTCCTCTATCCCTTTCTTTCTTCTCTCTCCTCTTTCTACACTCTCTCCCTCCATCTCACTTTCTCTCCTCTCTCTCTCTCTTTAGGGTGTTACTTTACGTCCCCGCTGAACTACCTCATGCTGAAGAATAAGCAGGCAGTTTTTCTCGGCGACGTAAAGTTTAAACGCTGGTTTATAATAATCAATATCCTCCTCACCAGGCGTTAAAATGGGGGGCCGCTCCAAGGCTCGCTGGGAAAAGGAACATGAATCACTTTCTGCCCCACGGCTCTTTAACTGGAGGGGGAGAGAAGGATCCGCCGTGAACACACACACACACACGCACTCAAGTATCTCAATGAAACCACAGTGCAGTCATAAATAATATGAATATGCTAATCAAGCCACCAGGTTCTGTGGTTCAGAACCAGATATAGAAATAAGGGGGAGGAAGAGGGAGGAGGGGGGAAGAGGAGGGAGGAGGGGGAGGAGGGGGGAAGAGGAGGCAGGGGAGGGGCTGAAGAGAGAAAGACAGAGGGAGGGAAAAAACTAAAGGTATTCCTTCATTAAACCTTTATTTAGCAGGGAGGTCTCAGCTACCTTTTACATGCGTACCTTGTCGTAACCACAAACAATATAAAAACATAATGACTACTGACATAAAACATCGATGGTAAACAAACAAAGCAGAAACAAACGCCATGAGGTACAACACACATTACTATTATGAGTAATGTGTTGCTCATCCATATATGATGGTCACTAGTCAACAAAAACAAAAGGGTGTATCATTCAGTACAAAATCCTTTGAAGGGTATTTCGTAAGGTCTGAGGCGGGAGGGGGTCCTATTACAAGTACCTTTTCTAAATAAAAGAAATAGAGGGAGAATGTATGGAGAGTGTAAAAGAGAGAAAAAAGGGCGGGGGGGAAGGGTGGGAAGCAAGGGAGGGAGAGGGGTGGGTCAGGGAAAGGAGCTGTCATGTGTCCCTCTCGGAAAGAGCAGCGAATCAATATGGTGTGTATGACATGCCTCGCGGGGCCCTCTCGAGATGTTGCGACAGAGAGAGGGAGAGAGAGGGGGAGGGCGAGACCGAGGGAGAGAGACAGAAGAGCGAAGAGAGAGTGGGAGACAGAGAGGAGGAGCGGGAGAGAGAGAGAGGGCGAGAGACAAAGAGTGTTTGAAGATCTTGTCTTTATTAAGTAAAGACAGATGAGCTGATGTGCCTTGAGATCAGGGCTACCCCAGAGGGAGGTGAGGATATGTGCGCACACACACACTCACACATACACACACTGAACATGGTCAGTCATTCACATGCACATACAGACACACAAACATACACTGCACACACATCAGAGTACAGAATCTGTAGATGTCATTAAAGCTACACGCGCACACACTAAAGCCCTGTGTGTTGGAAGCACCTGGAGAACTCCGAAGGTTCATCAGCAGGTTCTCTATCCACATATGACTCCCTTGTGGGATCTCCTGTATCTCTGCCTGCTTCTGCCTGTCTACCTGTCTCAGAGAGACAGAGAGAGAGAGGCGGAGAGAGAGAGACAGAGAGGCAGAGAGAGAGACAGAGAGAGGCAGAGAGAGAGAGGCAGAGAGGCTAAGAGAGAGAGAAACAGAGAGAGAGATGCAGAGAGAGGCAAATACTTTCTCTCTCCCCCTCTCTCTCTCTCTCCCTCCCTCCACCATCTGGGATACATATAATGGATCTGTACTCTCGTTGGCTGTGTGTACATGTTGCCGAGACTGCCAGCACTGTTCAGTCCAGCCCTGTTACCACATACCCACCATCACACTTCTGAAGCTGAGCAGCTGACCTCCTTTATGAGGCATGGCGGTCATTTCCTCCTGTAAACCAAAGAGGAACACAGTGTCCATGAGGCTGGAGCGGGACAGGACCTGGCCGTGATCACATGACCATGAGCACTTCACTGCAGATACTTTAGGACATGCTGATGGATGTTTCTGAGGCGGGTGAGTTGTGCTCAACATCTTATTTCTATCTGCTGTTACTTACATTGGAAACACCTACACACACACGCACGCACACACACACACACACACACAAGCACACACACACTTACCTCTGCGGCTCTTTCCCATAAACGTGAAGATATGAGGTTCTATAAATCTTCCCACCACAGAAGACTTCTCTCTAGAGCACAGACCACATTTTGTAGACAGAGCAGATGAATTGGATATCCAGACTGTGTGTGTGTGCGCGCATGTGATCATGTGTATATGTCAGTGTGTGTCAGTACGTGCGTGTGTGGGTGAGAGTAGACAAAGCTTCAGTTCAAGGTTCATTGGCCGACAGGTCAAGCGAGGTCCTTCTGTCCTCTAATGCAATATAAGTGACTGTAGATCCCCCCCCCCTCCTCCTGCTGTAGATCCATGAAGTGGACCCCCCTGTGCTGGACTACAGGGATGTTGTTGTTATATTAATGTCTGATACTCGTTAAATATTCATAATATCAACAACAGCACCACCAGACATGAGGTCATGGTTAGGATGACCTGGACTTGATCCTAGAATGAGACATGCATACTGCACAAACACACTATAAAGTATGTGACATCAATCTTGATGCACTCTCATTGAGTCACTGTGCTGAGCTGACGTTGTCATTGGCTACACTACAAAATCAACCAGCCTGACCACTTCCTCACCAGAAGACGACCTGTCTGCCTGGCTGTCTCTCTGTCGGTCGGTCAGTCGGTCTGCCTGTCTGTGACTGTCTGCTTGCCTGTCTGTCCATCAGTCTGCCTGTCTGTCTCTCTGTCTGTCTTCTGGTCTGCCTGAGACATAAGGAGATAGAGGCAGATAGAGAGCTAGAGACAGAGATAGATAAAGAGAGAGACGGAGAGCGAGAGACATACAGTATATATAGAGACAGATAACGAGAGAGATGGAGAGCGAGGGACAGAGACAGCCACGTACAGAGTCCTATTTCTGACATTACTCTGGAGAGAAGTCTAAACAGACTGGCTGTTTGATGCTTTTGCACCAGTCCCTCCCTCCCTCCCTCCCAGCTTTTTGCATATAAAGATAAAACAAGCTGGGAGAACTTGGAACGAATCCCAATGAAGCAATCATCATGTCCTCTGCAGCCGTAGTTCCACACCACAGACCAGCTGAGGAGGTGTGTACACATCCAGACTTGTGTAGCAGTGTCCTCCACTCCCCTCAGAAGCACACTCACACCCCACCACATCACCATGCCAAGGTGGAAGACTGTCTCAGAGACTTCACCTTTACCACAAGAGAATTAGGTGTTGTATTAGGTTCGGAACTCTGTAAAGGGCTGTTGCAAAAGCCATATACTACATTGGACCAAAGGTATGCGGAATTGCGGAAAATCTCACCGCAACTCCAATACAACAGGGACAGATGAAATGACCCAAAGCAGTTCTTGCGAACTCATCGACTGAAATCACGTAGACTCAGTCTCAGAATCCCTGCCACGCATGATAATGATATTAATCCTTTTATCAGATATCCAAATAACTCCCCCAGACACCCAGCTGTCATTGGTCAACCCTGATCAAACGTAACTACAGCTATACTCTAACTCTCTTTTCCACTAGCATTGACGCGGGAGAGCTTTGTTTCTGATTTGTAAAGGAAATGTATTATTGTCTGCACGTAATCTTGGATCATTTAGATTTCAATAATAGACTCAACTCAGTTATCTTAACCCAAACGTCTATATTCTGTCTGTCTTTAAATTATACTGTTAAATTTTAATTGAAACCAAACCGTCCTCACTTCAAATCCATCTAAATCTGATTCTTATAAATATAAATGTAACCTGCGTGTCATCATTGTTATGATCTGCTCTACTCTTAGAAAGAAAAATAATCCATTATTTTAGTATATTTCAATTACTGCATAATCATTTTTTTTTCTTGATTGGCGGTGCCCATTAAATTGATAATTTTATTAGTAATGCCAATTTCTATAAATATCGCCAAACCTCACTACACCCTATTATACAATTAAACCAAATTTCAATGATGTGTGACCTTCGGGAGTGTGCGTGTGCATACGATGTGTGTGAGTTGCAACACACAGGTTCAGCTCCAGCCCAAACCTCAATCCTACCCAGGCTGAAGCCAGACTTGTGGAGCCCAGTGAATCCTCGTGAGACCCTGCATCCTCCTTCTGTCTCTCCCTTGTCCTCGGAGCCACGTCAGTCATGTGTGTTTCTGTGGCTAGGGTCCCAGAGCTCTGGCACTGCTGAGCTCCTGGGAACATGTCGTCTGTGCGTGGACTGTGTATGCATGCAACTACATGCACACGCGTGTGTGTGCGCACATATCGGCAAACTCATCCTTAATTATACAAGTGGAACAGGGCACTTGGGGGGTGGTGTGGGGGATTGTGGGAAGGTCCCTCTGGTTTGGAGACAGACTGCATGCCAGGCTCGCTTCACCAGGGTGGCAGCTAGTGGCGTACGGTTGGCACAAGGCTGGCAGAAAGCTGCAGTGATTAGTCATGCTGTTCTCAGACTGCCAATATCTCGTCCAGTCACAATCAGGAAAGTCCAAAGGGTAGGGTGTGCGTGTGTGGGGGGGGGGGGGTTGTACTGTGTGTGTGTGTGGGGGGGGGGGGTGGAGCCAGGTCTCTGGTCTATAGGAAAACTCTTCACGCCAGTGGACACACTAAAGAGCTCTCCCCAGACTGGTTTTAGCCCCCTGTGTTTACGTGTGTGTGTGGAGTGTGTGTGCGTGTGTGACGAAACAGATGGGAGCGCTGGTGGAGTATTGCAGTAGAACACTGAAGGAACTGTCTAAACACGTGCACAGACGAGTACGGCACCGTTGTGGGCGTGTCAGTGCATGCCTACTTACATGTGCCTGTGTCAAGTATGCGCATGCATGCGAGTGAGCGTGGATGCGTGCGCATGGATGTGATTTTTGATTACACGGAGCATTAAATTGTTTGTTCAAATCTGATGCCTCCCTGCTGTTGTCTTGAAGGGTATGTTTAACTGAGTGATGGATTGGAGCCACATTCGCATCGTTGCTTGAATGTGTGTGGTGTGTACTGTAGGTGTGTGTGTGTGTTCGGGGGGGGGGGGGGGGTGGTACGTGTGTGTGTGGGAGGGGTATTCCATTTGCTGGCTCATTTACTTCAGGTGTGTCCAGGTGGAGTGTGTTGGCAGGCAGACTAACCCCTCCCCCTGACTGTTACCAAGGGCACAGAAAGGTTGGTCTGCAGGAGAAATACCAAGGACATCAGACTGCGGCTCCTAGCGCACACACACACACACACACACACACATGGCACACACACACAGCACACACACAGCACACAAACATTACATACATACCATAGGCACAACACTTGTCTGGGGTGGGAAAAGGGGCTGGATGGGGGAGGTGGAGAGAAGAGACATAGGGGAGAGGGCAGAGGGGTAGACACATGGAGGTGGGGGGACAGGAGAGACAAAGAGGAGAGACGGGCAGGAAAGACAGACGCCAGCAGGGCTGAGGACCCGTGTGAACAGGAGGATCGCTCGTCAATCCCAACCGTGACCAGGTCTGTCGTTTCCCAGCGTGCCCAGCGGTCAAGTCCCGCTGCCTCGACGTGCTCTGGAATCTCTGAATGAAGACGGGCACACTGCCAACATTCCCTCGGAGGGATGACAGATGCTGTCACGGCAGCTGGAGTCAGTCAGATAGACCATACCAGACAGAACTGGAAACACACACACACAGACACAGTAGTGATCCAGATGTTGGGGTATCTGTCAAACATCCCAGTGCTCCTGGGAGGATGATTCTCTCCAGCGTCAGCCTCACCCTCTTCTTCCGCCTCCCCTAATGAAGCACACCGGAGATCGGGTCTGTCTGACGGTGGGTGATATCATGGTATGGATTTTTTAAATAATGGTGAGAGAACACTGACATCGATACTGTATTGTCCCTTCAGCAAGAGCCACGCTCCACAGAGAACACTGACATCGACCTGCAGCAGACTCTGGAATAAACACATATTTGTCTATGGATCTTCCTGGACTGACAGTAATGGCATTCATGAATGAGTAGAGGAGAGAAGGTGAGAGGAGAGAAAATTGGAGAAGAGAGGAGAGGAGAAGGGAGAGGAAGGTAGAGGAGAAGGGAGTGGAGGGGAGAGGAGGAGGGAGAGGAGAAGGGAGTGGAGGGGAGAGTGGAGGGAGAGGAGGAGGGAGAGGAGGAGGGAGTGGAGGGGAGAGGAGAGGGTTACAATGACAAAGCTGTCTTCACGAAGAGGAGAGATGGATTAGCTTGACCACTCAGCCTCCAGTCGAGGTTTCATCCATAACAGGAGTTTAATGAGAAACTGTACTCATCTATAACTCTGGGCTAGGATGGGAGTCAGGGAGGGAGGGAGAGGTAAGTGAAGTGAGGGGGGGGGGGTGATGGGGGGCTGTGGAAGGGGTGTCGATGATGTTAGGAATGAGTGCAGAGTGTTAAAGAGAACCAGTGTTAGTCAAAATGCTGCTGATGCCACTGGAGCTGCTCATAGCTAACATTTGGTTTTGTCCCTGACATACTGGATCCTCACTGGGTTACACACACACACAATCACACACACACACAAACATGCGTGTACACACACGCCCACACACAGGCATACATGCATGCATGTACACACACACACACACACACATGCTTGCATGTACACACTCACACAGACACCCAAGCACGTACACACAAACACATACACACAAGTGAATGCAAGCACACACACACACACACACACATACCTCATTAAGTTACTTTCCTTAAGGCGATGGAAATAACTGAATGTTTCAAAAAACAATTTTAATTTCAGATCAGAGCCTCAGCTCCATCTGTAAACATGTGTTCAGGTCACGAAGTAAAGATGGGTAATTGGTTGATTAATTAACAACAAGAGCTAACATAGCCCCGTCATCAATTATTCTATTAGATTCTGGCTGACAGAGCACAGGGAGTGAGACAGAAGCCTTTTCCCAGTCATGAAACAAACTGACAACAGTGGATCTGTAACACAAAAGTGAGCCCTGCCTGGGAGGAAAACAAACATTTGTTATTTACCTGATAAGGTTGTATTTACTTATAACAGTGCAGTCTGGTTGGGGAAAACATTCCACTCTCTTTAAGTCTTTCTGACTGAGCCAGGAGAGTGTTTGTGTGTGTGTGCATGTGTCTCTCTGATATAGGTAGGACTGTGTGCACATCTGTGTGTGTGTGTGTGTATCGGTGTGCATGAACCTCTCATCCCAGCATCAACATCTCACCGTGTCCACACACACAGTAGATTGCATCAACCCCGACCTACAACCCCTCCACCTCTTCCCCCCTCCTTCCAGTCTCCCCTCAAGCCTTCCCCCCTGTCTCTCTGGTCTTGTAGTGGACTTCTGGAAGGTTCCTTAGACGCTCCGCAGCCTGCAGAAAAGAGATGGGCACACACCCACACACAGGGAAGAGTGAGGGGGGAGAGTTGGACAACATTATAGCTGCAATATTCTAGAAGAGAGCTGGGTGGGGGCAGGGGAGGGGGACAGACAGACAGTGCTAAGGAGGAATAGGCAGGAGAGAGACAGAAGGATGGCAGGGGGGAGAAGGGGAGAGAGAGAGGGAGATGGCAGGGAGGACAGAGAGAGAGAGAGAGAGAGAGAGAGAGAGAGAGAGAGAGGGGGGGATGGCAGGGAGGACAGAGATAGAGAGAGAGAGAGATGGCAGGGAGGAGAGGGATATCTAGTCTCTTTATTTTCCCCTCCTGTCTTTAGCTGAGGAGCACTCAGGTCACCCTTCAAATCAGGCAGAGACAGAGAGAGGCTTGGGAGAGGGTGTGTGTGCATTGTAAGCATGTGTTAGGCTGGAGGATGTGTGTCTATATATATATATTGTTTATACATACAGTTAGGTCCATAAATATTTGGACATTGACACAATTTTCATCATTTTGGCTCTGTATACCACCACAATGGATTTGAAATGAAACAATCAAGATGTGCTTTAAGTGCAGACTTTCAGCTTTAATTTCAGGGTATTTACATCCAAATCAGGAATTACAACACATTTTATATGTGGCCCCCCCCTTTTTAAGGGACCAAAAATAATTGGACAAACTAACATAATCATAAATCTAATTGTCACTTTTAATACTTGGTTGCAAATCCTTTGCAGTCAATGACAGCCTGAAGTCTGGAACCCATAGACATCACCAGACGCTGGGTTTCGTCCCTGGTGATGCTCTGCCAGGCCTCTACTGCAACTGTCTTCAGTTCCTGCTTGTTCTTGGGGCATTTTCCCTTCAGTTTTGTCTTTAGCAAGTGAAATGCATGCTCAATTGGATTTAGGTCAGGTGATTGACTTGGCCATTGCAGAACATTCCACTTCTTTGCCTTAAAAAACTCTTTGGTTGCTTTCGCAGTATGCTTCGGGTCATTGTCCATCTGCACTGTGAAGCGCCGTCCTATGAGTTCTGAAGCATTTGGCTGAATCTGAGCAGATAATATTGCCCGAAACACTTCAGAATTCATCCTACTGCTTTTGTCAGCAGTCACATCATCGATAAATACAAGGGAACCAGTTCCATTGGCAGCCATACATGCCCACGCCATAACACCTAATACCTCCACCATGCTTCACTGATGAGGTGGTATGCTTTGGATCATGAGCAGTTCCTTCCCTTCTCCATACTCTTCTCTTCCCATCATTCTGGTACAAGTTGATCTTGGTCTCATCTGTCCATAGAATGTTGTTCCAGAACTGTACAGGCTCTTTTAGATGTTTTTTGGCAAACTCTAATCTGGTCTTCCTGTTTTTGAGACTCACCAATGGTTTACATCTTGTGGTGAACCCTCTGTATTTACTCTGGTGAAGTCTTCTCTTAATTGTTGACTTTGACACAGATACGCCTACCTCCTGGAGAGTGTTCTTGATATGGCCAACTGTTGTGAAGGGGTTTTTCTTCACCAGGGAAAGAATTCTTCTGTCATCCACCACAGTTGTTTTCCGTGGTCTTCCGGGTCTTTTGGTGTTGCTGAGCTCACCAGTGCGTTCTTTCTTTTTAAGAATGTACCAAACAGTTGATTTGGCCACACCTAATGTTTTTGCTATCTCTCTGATAGGTTTGTTTTGATTTTTCAGCCTAACGATGGCTTGCTTCACTGATGGTGACAGCTCTTTGGACTTCATATTGAGAGTTGACAGCAACAGATTCCAAACACAAATATCATACTTGAAATGAACTCTAGACCTTTTATCTGCTCCTTGTCAATGAAATAACGAACTCCCATGAGGGAATAACATACACCTGGCCATGGAACAGCTGAGCAGCCAATTGTCCAATTACTTTTGGTCCCTTAAAAAGGGGGGGGCCACATATAAAATGTGTTGTAATTCCTACACCGTTCACCTGATTTGGATGTAAATACCCTGAAATTAAAGCTGAAAGTCTGCACTTAAAGCACATCTTTATTGTTTCATTTCAAATCCATTGTGGTGGTATACAGAGCCAAAATGATGAAAATTGTGTCAATGTCCAAATATTTATGGACCTAACTGTATACTTAAATGTGTGGGTATAGTCTGTGTGTGCATGCGGTTGTATCCCTCACCTGTTCAGGTGTGAGGTCTCTCTGCTCCAGCGCCAGCATCTCATACCCCACCATGAACTTGCGTACGGAGGCAGAGCGGAGCAGGGGGGGGTAGTAGTGTGCATGGAGCTGCCAGTGGCACTGGTCCTCCTGGAGGTGGGGGCCAGTGGGGGCTCCTGGGGGGGGGGGGGGGCAGTCAGTGACAGGACAGGTTACGTTTCACAACGCCTCTCACAGAAGACGTAGATTCCTCTGGTGGCATCTAGGGGTATGGGGGGGTCTCTACGGTGCTTATTAAGATATGAAGTGACTGTGAGAAACAGCAGTTTGGCTTTTCTCCCAGACCTTATCCCCCCCCCCCCACACACACACACACACACACACACACACATGCCACCCAAACCTCTGCTGTCTGCATATCTGTATGCTGCCTCAGAGAACAATCTATGAGAGACAGAGAGTGAGAGATGCAGACAGTCAGAGATAGAGATAAAAAAAAATTGACACAGATGTACTGCAAATACTGCAGGGTCATCTATCTTTCATGGAAGAGCTAATTTAGTCGATCTCATCCCATAATAAGCGCGATGTGTTTCGTGCCGCCGGTGTATAACAACACTCCCTGCTAGTTCACCATCTCACGCCACAGGGACGCCCTCCCTCTGGAATATTAGCAAAACAAACTGAACCAGAAAGTAGCTGTTGACAAGAGTTGCACATTCCAAACACACTCGGATGGCACACCGGCGTGCATCCTAGGTCTCTCCGGCACCCGAAGGTGAACAGTGTGTGCACAGCCGCCTCCACCCGCATCGCCCGCCAGACTCACTGTTTCTGCTTCTGCTCCGTCTGTTTCGACAGCTAGACTTCCTGAGTCATGGATCGGTGGAGGATATCGATCAGGGAGCCGAGCGCGCTGACGGGGAGGGGGGTGAAAGTGATTGGAGATGTGCAGTGTGGAGCAGGCCGAGGAGGACCGCGGAGGGGCCATGGCTGTGACAGCACTGCAGAGCAGGGCCTACTGGGCGGAGGTGGACTAAAGCTTCCAGCTACCTCCAGTCAGGAACTCGCTAAAACGGCGCTACAACTCCGCGCCCGATTAATGTACAATTCATTAGGGCAAAGCAAATATGACAGGGCGGGAGAGGGAGGGGGGGGAGAAGGAGTGGGCAGACGGGGAGAGGGAGAGTTCATTTTCCTGTCGAGTTTCTCCTGCAGGGAAATTACCTGAGCAGACTGAGAAAAATACTAGTTACCTTCCTCTGACTGGTGTGCGTGTGTGTGTGTATATATCTAAGAGCACCAAATGAAAGGCTCTGCAACCAGTTATGGCTGTTTCCTCTCTCTCTATCACACACACACACATGCACACACCTCTCACGCACGCCTAAATTACATCCTCTACACTGCTATGGATCCGAGTGTGTCTGTGTGTGTGTGTGGTTCTGAAATTGAGTGCATGCCTGGCTGCATATTCAAACAAGCGTGACTAAAGGCCATCACCAGAACTTCCACATTGATAATTCATCTGGAGAGGCTGAAATAGGCAGTAAACCCACACAACAAGATGAATCAATCCGGAGAGGGGAGAGCCTGCGTTCAAAACATTTTCTCCTCTACTTTCCTCTCATCCATCGCCTCTTCAGCCTGTCATTACCATGTCCCTTCCTGTGTTAAGGAGGGCTGGCAGCCAATAAGCTCATTTGTTTACAGTAGTTATTATGGATCAGCTGATTGATGAGGGCCGGGACAGCCAATAAAAGGGTCCCACGGAGACAGGGGACAGGAGGGAAGAGAGGCGGGAGAGAGAGAGACGGAGGAGAGCAGGAAGCGAAGGAGGGGGAGAGCGGAGAGGAGATGGAGGCGAGGACCGAGAGAGAGGACCTCCAATTTCTGAGTGCGTCGAGAACAGTGCTGAGCTAGCTGACAGGTGATGTGTTGCACAGAACTTATATTCACACCTCCATTACACCCTGAAGGGGAGGGAGGGAGGATGGATAACGTTAAACGAAAGGCTAAAATGAAGGAAGAAATGTTCTCCCTTTTATCTCTTAACCCACCCTCTCTCTTTCTTCCTCCCCCTCTCTCTCTCTCTCTCTCTCTCTCTCTCTCTCTTTCTCTACCTGCCTCTCCTTCTCTCTCTTCCTCTCTCTCACTCTCCCTCTGAGTTATTGAGCTGTGAATGATGGAGGGATAAAGGACTGCTCCATTAATCACTGCTACTAATGGTGTGTGTGTGTGTGTGTGTATAAAGGGTAAAAGGGAAAGAGGGCTGTGAACATCCAGGGAAATGTGACCTGCAGTTGATATCTGCAAGCACAATAATGGAGGGAGAAGCCATTGGAATTTTATATTTATATATATAAATAAACGCACACACACATAATTATATATCAGACAACCTTGGTAACCTTAGTTCTTATGAGGTTAACACCAAACTCCTCTCCTCATTAACTGTGGATGGGGCATGGGGGGGGGGGGGGGGGGGGGGGCTGAAGTAGAGAGATCCTGTAGACTAGACTTCACACACATGCTGTGTGGGAGTAATAAAAGCCAGCCTTAAACTGCAGATATCCTGTCATTCCTTTCTCCTGTTCAAATGGGAGAGGGGGGTAGCTGTTTGGCGCAAAGTGGAGCGGGGGGGGGGGGGGGGGGGGGGGGGGTGGGGGGGGGGAGCGGGGCGTGGAGTTCAAACACACACCCTGTCAGAAACCATTACACACTGGAGATGGTGGGGGAGACTACACTGGGAGTTGGGGTGTGACTGTGTGTGTGTGTGTGGCACAGACCAGGCCTTTCAGCTTTACAGGCCCATTAGTGGGACATGATGAATGTATGGGGTCTGCTACAGAGATGTGTGAGAGAGCATGTCTGGACAAGTCCTGGTCAGACCTCTTACAGACACACACACTCTCTCCCTCTCTCCCTCTCTGTCTGCCTGACAAGCTTATTCATTCCAGGCTAGCCTCGGTCTCCTTGCAGGTAACTTTGTCTGATGGCTGATTTCCCTCCAGAGTTTGCCGAGCCGCTCTCAGACCAGAAGCACATGGGCCGTAGAAGAAGATGACTTCCTGTCTGCCTCTGAGACCGTTGGCCAAACTGCACTGGCAGACACACACACACACACACACACATCTCTTTCTGGCCGTGCCCTCTCCTCTCCTCTTCCCCTCTCCTGTCTTGTTTCGTCGTTTCATCTCCTCTCTCTCGGAGTCCTCGGACCCCGACACAGCTAACAGGGCCTAAGCTAGAGCTCCTACTGAACTTGTCAGACAGCCCAGCACCTGTTCACCAGCCCCAGCCAAGCACACGTCAATGACCTCCCTCCCTATCTACATGCCACCATGTCCTCTTCCTCCTTCCTTCTATCTCTCTCTCTCTCTTTCTTTTATTCATGACATCCTTCCCCAATCTGTCTTCTTCTGAGGTCCTCTTTTATTCATGACTGCTGTCCATCATTACCCTCCTCTCTCCATCTTGGTGAGGCCTCTCCTAACAAGGACCTCTGGTTGGTCTGCAGATGAGTGCAGGCGATAGACAGCCCTGTGTGGTTGTGTGAACCAGAGCCAGTCTGATGATGAGGTAAGGTACAATGGTCTAGAGATCTTTAGTACCCAGGTAATATAGTACAGTTGGTTTCCGCCCCACCCTAGAACACTTTCTGTTGAATCAATTTGTCCCTCCCTCTCTCCCTCCCTCTTGCTCGTCTGCTCCCCCCACGCACCCCCCCCCCCCCCCCACGTCTTACCGTGCCAGCCCATGGAATACGGGAAGGAGATCTCAAAGAGGTTGTCATATTTGGTCAGAAGTCTTTTCATAATGTCAGCCAAGCCTGTGGAGAAGAACAGAACAGTGGCTCGTGACACACTCCTGTCATTCCCCACACACACTCCTGTTACCCCACACACACTACTGTTACCCCCCCCCCCACACACACACACACACACACACACAAACTGTCTATCAATGGAGACTTGCCCTTCTTCTTGCGGTTAAGGCCAAAGAAAACAACAGTTCAATAAATACCCCTTACAAACACACATATATATATATATATATACACATACACACTCATGTACATGTACACGCACACACATGCACACACAAGCACCCTAATTAACATTTGTAGCAAACTGATCACACAGACGTTGTATAATCTGCATTTTCTATCAACTGCAAGATGGCAGCATCATTTCCCTAAACGGGCCTTCTGCCTGTGTTTGGAGTGAATTAAGTTTGTCCTTCAAGGATGGAGCTGTAATCCAAACACTCCAAGTCCATTTCCTGACACAAACAACAGCTGCCTCATTTAAACACTATTAAAATACAACCTGTCAGGAAAGGGAATCAGACGGACATGCAGACACACAGGCAGGCAGGTGGACCTGCAGACAGACAGACATGCAGACAGACAGACAGGCAGGTGGACGTGCAGACAGACAGACGTGCAGACAGACAGGCAGGCAGGCAGGTGGACGTGCAGACAGACAGGCAGGCAGACAGGCAGGTGGACGTGCAGACAGACAGGCAGGCAGACAGGCAGGTGGAGGTTCAGACAGACAGGCAGGCAGACAGGCAGGTGGACGTGCAGACATACAGACAGACAGGCAGGCAGGCACAGTATTTTGGGTCTGTTTGGTGCCTGGAGTGGCTCTTAATTACTTTGCTCTGAAGCAGGTTATCTGTCTGACAAGCTGACCAACACATACACAGACACACACCCAGACACACACGCACCCTCGGCCTTGACAGAGTAGCTCCGTAATGTGACATTTATTTACATAGAGGATTAAGTCTGTCAGGCAGGGCCGGCCTGGGGCACTCATAGCTGTCAGAGAGAGATGGAGGAGGAAAGAACAAGTTGGGAGAGGAGAGGAGGAGGGGTGGGGGACGTGACCCTTACTCTCTCTCTCCTGGACTGTCAGGTCCGTCAAGCGCAGGACATGTCTCCGCGGCAACAGCAGTGTCTGGAATGGCCAGGTGGCCCAGTATGGAACCACTACCAACCAATCAGGACTCTCCACAACCACTCGCTCCTGCAGAGAGAGAAGAGCGAGTGTCTTTATTTAACCAATCAGAGATTATTGAACGCTTTTTAACCACTTGTCAGTGTGCAAAGGCAGGATGAGAGTGTGTGTGTGTGTTTACGTGTGTGTATGTCTGTGTTGTGTGTGTCTGTGCATACGTACAGTCTGTTACTGTGTGAACAGACTGAGTTGCCACAGATTGAGTGGTTATGGAATATATGTGTCTGTGGTGCGTATAAGTGTATTGTCTATGTGTGCTTGCATAACGTGTGCGTGTGTGCGTGCGTGTGCATGTGTGTGTCAGCAGTGTGCAGCAGAGACAGACAGCCGTTTGGGCGTTAATAATGATGGATGAGGAGTATGGTGGAGATGGTGGAGCAATTCGGAGCTGACAGATATCAGTCACACTAAGTACAACTGGATAGGGGGATGAGGGCATGTGTGTGTAGGTGTGTGTGTGTTTCCTGTTTGAGTCATTAGACTGCCGCCTGCCCCCCAATCCCTGCCCTCCACTTCTGTTTATCTCACAAAACTTGAACAGTGACATCATCCTCATCTTCATTATCATTATAATCTCGCAGTCCTGCTACAGCAGCTCCGTTCCCTTGCCATGGATGAGGATGTTAGATGTCGCCGTGGCAACAACTTTGGGATGAGTCTTTTTCAGACTCATCCCAAACTTTCAGCCTAGAATTAATCAGCACTTCTTCCTCTTCACCTCCACTCATCTCATTTTCTTTGTGTGTGTGTGTGTGTGTGTGTGTGTGTGTGTGTGTGAGAGAATGCATGTCTGTGAACACACACATCTCCCAACACACACTAACACCGGTGTTATGCAAATGAGCTGTGCAGGGCAGATCAGGATTGGACACAGCGCTTAATTTGCATGAAATGGAACAATGCTGATTTGATTTCCTTTCTGGCAATAACAAGGTGATCTGAGCTCGCTGCTACAGCTCCAGCTACCTGGCTGATTGGTTAATAACCCTCCATTAGGAATACATTAGTTTAGAAGGCACTTACGCAGACAGCCAGTCACAGGGAGGTCTTGGCTTAGTAGAAGTGTGTGTCTGTGTACGTGTTTTTGAGTGTGTGTGCGTGCCTGTGTGAGGGATTGTGTGTCAGTGGCACACATTAGAACTCTGCTGGGGCTCATATCAACAAAGACAGCGGCCGGGACCGATCCCAGCAGGACCAATCAGAATGCGCTCGGTTCTCCCTAATAGCTGTGGTCGCTAGGCGACAGCTCACCACATCCTCACCCTGGTCCAGCCTCTGATCTCTGACATGGCTTACTTCCTTCTCCGACACGCTAATGATCTGCCAATCAATCAACATCCCATCGCCGTGGAAACATCTGAGGGGATTGTTAGTATAATTGTCAGCTAGCCACACCCCCAGGCTGGTGGAAAACGTCTTGGTCTCGGTCGAGTGTTGGTGACGGTTGAATTTTATTTGTTTGGGTTCTCAACAAATGCTGTGATCGATGCATCTTCTTTTCATGCACACACACGGACACAAACAAAAATAGATGATGACATCACCCCCCCCCCCCCCCCCCCCACACACACACACACACACACACTCCTCGTCTTTTATTCTCTGTGACAGATCAGTATCCGTCCCACACTGGGGGGACACAAACACACTCAGCATGACCACAAGTCCTGCACACACACACACACACACACACACGAACACAAGCCTAAGTGCACAGACACACACACTAAATCACTCACACACAAACACTCACTCTAATTATCTGCTTCATGTTCTATCTGCTTCATCTGCTTTATTCAGTGTGTGTGTGTGTGTGTGTGTGTGTGTGTGTGTGTGTGTGTGTGTGTGTGTGTGCGTGTGCCATACGGCCAGTTGCCACCTGCTGAGGTGTGAAAGAGCTGCCATGGGGACAGCAGCAGGCTAAGGGGAGTCTGGGACAGCAGCCAATCACATTGAGAGTTACTATACTGACCAAGCAACTGCCAATCAAAAGCCTCATGGACTCTGTCCTCTAAGTACTAGATCTAAGTGTGTGTGTGTGTGTGTGATTTGTACCTGTTTCTCGGCCTCCAGTGTGGCGTACTGTAGCAGTAGCGGTTCTCCATGTTGCTGTAGAAACTCTCTCTGACAGCTGTCGGCCAGTGCAGGCTTGTTAGGGAGGAAGTTACTGGCCCACACCTATGACATCACAAAAAGAGGAACACAAACACATCAGAGTAAGGACGGGAGACAGGATATGACGAGAGAATTTAAAGACTGATGAATAGATTGATGGTGAATGGATGGATGGATGGTGAACGGATGGATCTCTCACAGCCTGATTGAACCTATTTTATTATGGCTTGTATCACTTCTTCTCTCCCTGCATTTTTGTACTTGCCTGGCCATCCCTCCATCTCTCGAGGTTGACTGAAAACCAACTTTAGAAAGTAAAATTATTTTCTGTGCCTGTAGCACTGAATCAGGGGGAGAGAAGGAACAGGGGACAAAAGTTGGAGAGGAGTAGAGAGGTATCTCTGGCCAAGAGCAAGCTAGCCAGACTTTACAAGAGAACTTTAAAGAGAAAGAGAGATGGAAAGAAAAGAGAAAGAACCCTCCTTCCCTCCCCAAGGGAACCCGGCAACCATTACCAAACCAGCTGACAGCATAACAACCTCACTGTACTAACAACAACAAAAATAACACAAAATCATGAGCTGGTCTGATGCAATGACAGTCAGCGTTTTTATCTCGATCCCCTCCATTTCTGGGACACCACACTTCCTGTTGCTGAAGCGTCCTGCTTTTCTGATTCTCCTTTCTTCTAGCTTGCCCCCGGCCCCCGAAGTCCTTTTCCCCAGCTGTGTACTACATGACAAAAACCTACAGGCTCCTGCCATGTTTTCATCAGAGGAATCATATTTTACAAGAATCTCTTCATGCCATATAAACTCTCCTTAAAAGGCTCACTAATCCACTGCTCCCCCCCCCCCCCTACTCTTCTCTCCTAACAATTCAACGTGTTTAATGCAATAAAACGGCTGCAGATGAGGCAAGGAGAGGAACAGAGGGAGAGAGGAGGGAGAGAGAGGAGGAGAGAGGGTAGAACGAGGGAAAGGGGTGAAGAGACAAGACGGTTCAGCTCCCACCAGTCAGTCTGGATGAGAGCCAGCAGAAATGGGCAAAACAGAGTTGGACCAAAAAAAGAATGAACAAAAAAAGGCAGAGAGCAGCATATCACTTTACATGTAAAACCCAGTCCAGTAAAGCAGCCATGTTGCTCCATTTTAGAAAACTTCCACGAAGCCTGTCTCCTCATACGGTTTTATGCACTATAAAAATCAAATAACACTTGGGCAAATCAAGGTCCTGTTTTACAAGCTGGGAAGTAAAATCTGTCCTGTTCCTCCCAGAAGCCCCTGGGGGAGAGCAGAGAAGTGTTGGTGTGTGCTGATCCTGTCTACAGAAACCTTGCTAGGCCAGACCGGAGGTTTGAGAGCAGACAGACCGCATTTCCCAGAGTCCATCTGCCAGATCACCTCAGTAAGTCATGTCTACACACACCTGAAGCCTGACCCTGGAACATTAACACACACACATCAACAAACACACCCACTTTGTACCTCCATGGACTTGTCTCCTTGCTGCATGCGCAAGTAATAAACTTTCTTGACTCCATCGACTCTGTGCACTACTTGAGAAAAGATTTTCCTGACACATTAACAAACACCCACACAAAGTCCACAAACATACACATGCGCTCTCAACAAAAACATTCACACACACACCTGCACTGTAACCAATGGCATTCCAGCATCATGACTCACAGCTCATCCTACAGTGTTGTGGGTATGGTGAGCTCAGCCAAGCTGACCCTGGTACCCTTCACTCTGCTTCCTACCAGTACAGGCAGTGTGATTGGGGTGGTTGGGTGACCAGCTAGCTTAGCTCCAATTTCGGAACTAAAAGCTCTGTAAACAAAGGACGCACCGACCCAACAGGCAACGTGTTAGCATGGAGAAGACACGTGATCTGCCAATAGCTGTGTGAGAGCCCCTCATGTAAAGGCAAATATAGGAGGTCTCCTGAGGTCTTCCACGGGGGGGGGCTGCATTAACCACCCCACGACGGGCCATAGGAGACTCCTAATGTCATAGAACATCCATTAGCCTTTTCGCTCCGAGCATGTCTGGGTATGGGCAAGGCCTGAGTGTGTATGTGGTCATAGGCTACGTTTGTGTGTGTGTGTGTGTGAATGTATATGTGTGTGTGTGTGAGTGTGCTGGTGTGTGATTATGGCGAGACCAATAAAGAACCCTGTGAGGACTGACTCACCTTTGAGGAGGATATTAATTATGCATAACAACAGAAAGATGTGCTTATGCATTAAACATTTAGTCCCAGTTCATCAGATTTCAAACATGGACTGAATGTCCCTCCATTTGGCTGCAAATTCAATTAATTACCTCCCACAGCACGGTCCAGGCACAGCACTTGGAGTCTGCACTTAATGGATGTGGACCGGCCTGGTGGTAAGGTGAGCCTGGGTGAGCTGAGGAGAGGAGAAGCCGGGCAAGGCAAGAAGGAAGAAGAAGACAGGAGAGAAGAGGAGGAGAGGTAGCAGGCTCCCAAACAGGAGATCTCCATTCTCCAAAGCTTCAGTTGCACTTGAACTATCTCACTGGTGCACTGAGTGCTTTTTATGATGATTGAATTGATGTGACGACTTCAGGCCAGCAACCTCAAGTGTATCTGAAGCATATGCAGTCTGAAAGGCCGAGGCCAAGGAACAGCCAGTAAAGTACTGACCAAAGTCTATGTGTGGCCGTAAGGATCCCAATCTAGTGCTCGTGTATTCCATCTTGTCCAGGATTCCATCTAGTCCTCATGTATTCCATCTTCTCTAGGATTCCATCTACTCAGTATTCCATCTACTTCTCAGCATTCCATCTAGTCCTCAGTATTCCATCTACTCAGTATTCCATCTACTTCTCAGCATTCCATCTAGTCCTCAGTATTCCATCTACTTCTCAGTATTCCATCTACTTCTCAGTATTCCATCTAGTCCTCAGTATTCCATCTACTCTTTAGTATTCTGCTTGGCTTTCACTATTCCATCTACTCCTCAGTATTGCATCCAGCCCTTAGTACTCTGCCTGGCCCTCACAGTATCCCGTATGTTGATTTAACTGTCAGGAGTGATAGAGCAGAGCAGAGGAGAAGGAGAGGAGGGAGAGTAGGAGGGGAACGGAGGGGAGACTAATCTCATTCCCTAACAGCACCCCCCCGTCCCTGCCTGGGGGGCTCGTCACTTTGTAAACACTCCCTTGTCCCCTGAAACTACCACCAACCATATGTGTGTAAGTGTGTAAGTGTGTGTGTGTACCTCGTGTATGAGCAGCCTTTGGAATAGTGACAACTACTACACTTCTCCCTCTAAAATATCTGCCGCTGTCCTCTCTCTACACACACACACACACACACACACACAGCTGGTGTGAGTGGAAGGTGTGTGTGACCGACAGGCCTCTGAGGCAGAGTAAACGTGCGAGGTGAGCCGTCTGTCCTGTACTCGCTGCCTGTTCTCGGTCAGGTGGGCCCCACCGGGCCTGACTCCCTGCTCTCCTCCTCAGGCTGTCTCTATCACCGCGGATAATGTCATTCATATACCAGGAGATAAAGCGCCCCCTAACTTGCGGTCCCAGTCTGACAGAGCAGCTGTAATCTAGCAGCTCTGAGGACCACAGCCTGGTGTGGAGCCGGCCTCCTCGGGGGCTCCCGTCTGCTGACAGACACGTGGCAGCCCGGCTACTGCCTGCTCCTCCGCAGCTTCCACACTCTTCCCCCCTCCCTCCTCCTCCTTCTCGATCCTCCGTCCTCCTCATGCTCGTCCTCCTCCTCCGTCTTTATTCTGTCCTCCTCGTCCTCTCCTCCTCCGTCTTCCTTCCTTCCCCCTCCTTCCTTCCTTCCTTCCTTCCTTTCATACTGCTGCAGCTGGGTCTCATGAGTCAGTCCATTAGGGTATCCGTGCGCACATGGGCGTCCCTGTGATGTTCCGGGCCTGGTATGTGTGTGTACGCTCCTGGACCCTCGCTGCCTGTCCGTCCTCCCTCATTCCTCCTGTCTCATAAAAGAGAAGGGATAGAGAGATAGATAGATAGAGGCCCCCCCCTTCCCCTTTCAAATAAAAGAGTCAGAGAATGTGTTTTCTCCCGTTTTCTCACAGTCGGGGAGAGCAGGGGGAAATGACCTGACGCATTTCGATTGGATATCGTATATATGTATTTTTTATCCTCTCGTTTTCATCTCGGAATACATTTCGGGAGATAAAAGTTGAAACCCTACTTGAGCAAAAAGAGATACACGATAGACCTTGAGAAGATCCTTCCCCCGTGGCTCCTGACAAATGAGAACAAGGTCCAGCAGAGATGCAGGGAGAGAGAGACAGAGAGAAACAGACAGACAGACAGACAGACAGAGAGCAGTCGAGAAAGAGAGGGATGGAAAGAGAGGGAAAAGATAGGCAGACAGGCAGACAGGCAGCGGGCAGACAGGCAGACAGGCAGACAGGCAGAGAGCAATAGAGAAACAGACAAGGCGAGCGCGACAGAGAGAATCTTTCAGGATATCACTTGTTCTCTATGTCCTGTCCCTTCAGGCACATAACCCAATTCCTTCATCCATTCTTTACAGCCATCTTTCAATTCTGTTTCAACTCTTTTGTGAGCACTCTCACTCAGTTATGCTGTAAAACCTCATCATCATCTCCAGGCTGTATGTTAGCTACTCCCCCTGACTCCCCTCAACCCTGCTCAGGAGGGACACTCAGTCCTGTAAGAGTTTGCCATTTTGGCCCTCATTCTCTGTTTATTAGCTACTCTCAAAAGGTACACTCCACTACACACACACACACACACACACACACACACCGCACAAGGATTCAGTAGCCTAGCCTAGGAACTGAGTTCACACTGAGGCTGTCATCTATCACTGACTTGGCTCCCACAGACATACTGATACTGTGCAATACTGATTCAGTCTGTACCTGACGCCGTCTAATATCGATCCTTTTTAATACTGCTCCTGTCTAATGCTGCAGTACTGATACGATATCATACTGCAGTGCTGAAACTCTTTAATACTGTAGTACTGATACTGTCTAATATTAGAGTACTGATACTGTCATAGCACATAGTATTACTACATACAGTGTTACTTGTGTCCTCTGTGGTGCCCTGTTCTAACCAGACGTAGGGCTGCTGTGACCTGGCTGAGAAACTCTAGGGACTGGGGAAGATCATGTGGTCTTGTACTTATTATCCAAACATGCTCCGAGACACCGTTGCCAGGGAAACAATGTCGGAGAGGGCCCTTAAGGACCGTTTCCATTTTGGGAGGTGGAATATTAATCAGAGCAGGACTGCAGCAAGATGAAGAGAGGGCACCACAGAGTCTCTCGACAAATCGGGAGAGGTCTTTTTAGACCAGGAGACAGGGCAGCACAGTCTCTATAGACCAGGAGACAGGGCAGCACAGTCTCTATAGACCAGGAGACAGGGCAGCACAGTCTCTATAGACCAGGAGACAGGGCAGCACAGTCTCTATAGACCAGGACACAGGGCAGCACAGTCTCTGTAGACCAGGAGACAGGGCAGCACAGTCTCTATAGACCAGGAGACAGGGCAGCACAGTCTCTATAGACCAGGAGACAGGGCAGCACAGTCCAGTCAAGAGTCAGGGGAGGATAGATGATAGGAAAGGAGGATGAGAAGAGGGTAGACTAAAACGTCTGCTGCTAATATTTGCTCCGTTAGATCACCCAACTCCTCTCTTTGAAACTCCCCCGCCAGCCTGCGGGGGGTATTGATAAGCAGCTCTTCTCCGAATCAATCCACCAGTGGAGACTGGGTGCTGGGTCCCTCAGCAGGCACATCTAACTTCATAAATCCTATATGTGATTCAAACCCAAGGTCAACCCAGGCCAACCCGAACCTCTATCATTAGACCAAGAGGACACATCAAATCATTCAGAACTTTCAATACAGACATAGATGTCTTATCATGAGAGTATGGAACCAAAGCGGTGGAGATGAAGATGGAGGGATAGATAGGGAGGCTTGGGTGAAGTCACCTACTGCCCCCTGCTGGTAGCTTCACATTCCAAAGCACCACATCACTGAGAATCAGTAAACTTTTAAATATGGTGGAATACAGGCAGCTAGAGCGACAAGAAAGTCAGATCCAACTCTTCCTACCCTTATCTTCTCTGAGAATGTCAGAGAGAGAGAGAGAGAGGTGGTGAAGAGAAGAAAGGAGAGAGAAGAAGAAAGGAGGGCATCCCTCTTTACTCTTTAATTGGCGTCTGCAGACTTGGTCAAACACAAAAGTATGAAAGTTATGACCTTTTAAAATATCTCTACCAGACCATCAGTGATGACACAGAGAGGGGAGGACTACAGGGAGGGAGGGAGGGAGGGAGGGAGGGAGGGAGGGACTGCAGAGACAGCCAGGGAAGAAGGAAGGATAAATGGAGTGAAGATTCTCCTGAGCAGGGCGACACCTCATAGAGCAGAGCTGTTACTGATTGGCAGGATGGGGCTAAGTGGAACAGAGCCAGTGACCTGTGTGTGTGTGTGTGTGTGTGTGTGTGTGTGTGTGTGTGTGTGTGTGTGTGTGTGTGTGTGTGTGTGTGTGTGTGTGTGTGTGTGTGTGTGTGTGTGTGTGTGTATTTTACCTGACAGTGGGGGTGGGGGTTGGAACAACCCATCATGGCACCTTTATTCTCAAATATCTAAAACACATTAAGAGTCAAACACTTGTATTACTGTTGTGCAGCTGGAAGTCGTCATGATTGACAAGAAAAACGTAACGTCCAATCCCATACCTGAACCCAGGGGTAGGTGGAGCCCAGATCTTTGACCAGTTCCGCCCACTTGTCAATCACCTTAACAATCTCCGACTGCTGCATGAGTGGCAGAGTGACATCAGACCAGGGATGGAAACACATCACCTTGCTGTGTAAACACACACACACACACTCACTGTGAAATAGGCTGGCTGATTGGCTGTCTAAACATGGATCCTGGCAAACCAGTTTGCAGCGTTACACATCCTTTTCTTGTAAAGTGTCCCAGTTATACAATAAGACTATACAATAACCCTTCTTTATACAAACACCACAGATGACGTATTAAGGGAACAGCGACGATAACTTGAAATTGTAAACAAACATAACAACAAAAGGATGCAACAGGGAGGATGCTTGAATGCTGAATATTTTGTTGAACTGTGATCAAGTCCAAAACACCACACCCTCAAGTATAGCCCTGTCAAATGTTTGGAACACCCTCATGGACTGGTGCATGTGTGTGTCAACATAGAGGAAGTGTCTGTGCGGCAAAGGTTCTGACAGAAAATATTGATGTCCTTGCTCACAGTATCATCTGGTGGCTATATTGTGGAACTACAACACCTCCGCTCTGGATAAGAGTGTCTGCTAAAAATGACTAAATGTAAATGATAACGTAAGGGTGTAACAGTGCAGTAGATCCTTCTCATTATTCTCACCAGACTCCTCTAGCTGCCCTGGACTGGAACAGAGGATGCTTGACCGGACCTGAGAGCGAGAGAGAGCAAGGAGAGAGAGAGAGAGAGAGAGAGAGAGAGAGAGAGAGAGAGAGAGAGAGAGAGAGAGAGAGAGAGAGAGAGGGGGGGGGGGAAAAGAGAGAAAAAGTCAGAGGGAGAGATGGGGAGAATTCTAATTGCAATAGCCTTATTGCACACTTAAATATTGCTAAAGTAGCTGTCCGTCTCTGTGTCTGTCGTCGTCCTCACCCCAACCCCCCCCCCCCCCCACCACCACCACCACCACCACTTCTCGCCCTCTCGGTAGATCGCTCTTTCCACTGGGGGACGAGGGATCCATCCAGAGGAACTGGGGTGGTCCTGGAGATGCCAGTGGTTTACTTCATGTGTCTTTGGTGTTGGCTTTTGTTTGTTATTGATGTATTGTTGTGCTCTCTGGGTCATGTTAATGTGTTATGGACCACAGAGTCATATCCAACCAACTCAAAAGAGCTTATAAAGGTGTGTCAAAACTTTTCAATCCTCTCACCTGGGTCAGGTGCATCAGGCTGCAGGGCAGGGAAGTCATTTTCAAACTCAAAGGTGCTGTCATAGTCTGGGTTCACCTGTAAAGACAGACACAACAGCCATGCGGTCATTTCAGAGATGACTAACAGCCATGACAAACTATGGCCACCAAGCTTTTGAACAACAGTAAATAACAGTGATTGCCATGAAGGAGACCTTGTTTTCTCACTTCTCACCTGGCCACTGGCACGAATACTGCGGGGGCAGAGGGGGTTGCTGGGGTCATGGCGGGGCACGTTCTCCTGGGGGGGCTTCTCCACCTGCCCCTGCCAGGGACGCTTCATACGGTGAGCGGAAACAAGGACCCAGCTGCCCTTCAGAGGGTTGTACCTTAGGTGCTGGTGTTCTGATGACACACACACACACATATATATATGCATACAGATACACATCACTCTCACATAACTACTGCATTAACTGCTGACCTGTTTACCGTTTACTTGATTTACTTGCGCGGCGTTTGTAAAAATACAATTTTATACATACACAAAACTTTAAATGACACAACTGGTAACTTGCATCATGAATGATCTACAAATATGCAGCCATGCCATAGAAGAGAGGCGTGCTTATCCATTTGCTTTAAGGATCCGCACAGACAAACAGGAACTAAATCACGCGGAACTCCTTGTGCAGAAATATGTAAAAATGTGTGGTTTTAAGTGTTCTTATGTCCTTTTCACTGTAGGCTACTGTGGTTTTCGGTCATGCTAACCAACGAGTGAATACCGATAGCCTACTGCATAACTACTCATAATTGTATGTACTGTACCTTTGGGGTCGAAGGTGTCGCCTTCGCTGTTCATAGTGACGAACTTTCAGGCTATATGGATTGGCAGGCGCGTGATCGTTCCGTTCGATGGATCTGAGTTCCAGACTTCCAGAGTTGGAAGTCTACCTAGTTTGGCGTATTTAGTGTACGCAATAGTGTTTGAGATATAAAACACAGTGCTAAAAGCTGCTGGCGATATTTATAGCTCACATATATATTCTCATTTTATTAATTAGATTAGTCAGCAATGCGTGTGAAAAAGAGCCTACTAAAACCAGAATAAATACGGTACGTCCCACATACATCCCAATCCACACGGTAGAAATATCAAGCGTACCCGATGTTTCGATAAGGCTCGCCTAGTTTTGCGCGATTCCGATTGGATATGCGTGGATTAACGCTCACTCTGATTGGCTACATCCCTCTTGTACATGCTCCGTCGGACCAGGAAGGAATTGAGGTTATATGTATCACGCCTACTCCGTTTAGAGCGCGTGTTTACCTGTCGTCTCTCCTTGTCTTAATGTTAGCTTGTCAGTCCGTGGGGGCTGATCAAGATAACTACAAACAATGTCTTTGATCAATGTAATTTTGAAACTCATAGTGCTTACGGGAGTGTCGGTTTTGATAGTGTTATTCCTGCGGCACTGGATGGACACAAAACAGTACGTTTTCACTCAAGAAGATGTTGCCAAATTGGCCAAACAGTATGCAGGTAAGTAAAAAAAGGGTATGTTTTCACGTTGATGTAGGCCTAAGCCCCAGTTGTGACAAGTCATAGCTATTCCTGTAAAACTGAAACAGACACTGGATAGCAAATCCTTATCATACTATCTAGCTAGCCATATACCGTAGTAAGCTAATTGAATGATAAGAAAGCATGTCTCCCCGCCTCCATCGGTTTCTCTGTTCCCCCTCCTCCAGGTCAGGACCACGACCAGGCTTTCTCCAAGGTGGTTGTCGAGCTGAGGAGGAAGTACCCGGGTCACATCCTGCCAGACGAGGACCTCCAGTGGGTGTTTGTGAACGCTGGGGGATGGATGGGCTCCATGTGTCTGCTGCACGCCTCCCTGACGGAGTACGTGCTGCTGTTTGGCACGGCGGTAGACACAGGAGGACACTCAGGTAGAGACAGTAAACACGAAATACTTTGGTACCGTCCCTGCCCGCCCATCATTCTCTTGGCCCCAGCCAAGAACCACATAACCAGATCAACCTGTTTGTGTGTGTGCCCTCTCCCTCCCCAGGGCGCTACTGGGCAGAGATCTCAGACACCATCATCTCCGGAACGTTCCGCCAGTGGAAGGAGGGATCTACCAAGAGTGAGATCTACTACCCTGGTAGGATCCACTGACCAGCTAGGAGACACTGCTCCCCTCCAGTCACACAAGACCTCCCCAACACTGTTGAAATGTGTGAATAGTTTTCTTCAGATAACAACACTGTCTTATTTACCGAGTGCGTCTCTCTCTCTCCAGGTGACACGATCGTCCACAGCATTGGCGAGGCCACGTCGGTGCAGTGGAGCGCGGGCACCTGGATGGTGGAGTATGGCCGTGGCTTCATCCCCTCCACGCTGGGCTTTGCCCTGGCTGACACCCTCTTCAGCACCCAGGACTTTCTCACGCTTTTCTACACGGTGCGGGTGTACGCCAAGGGCCTCCTGCTGGAGGCTAGCACCCTGCTCACTGAGACTGGGGTTCTCTGAGGGCGGGGAGGTTGGAGGGGGACAGGGGGGACCACCTCTGGGACATGTTCCATGAGCCAGATCCATGCAGAGGATGTGTTGTGTTTTAATACTCTGTCACCCTCAGAACTGTGGAGGGATAAGTGAATGAGGTGGGAATCACCTGTCTGGAAGAAAATATGCTGAAATGTGTTATATGCAGTCAACCAACCTGCCCTCATATCTGCTCCAGTCCATTGTTTAGTGAAAGGCCTGGATGTTGTTAGTTTTGGACACTTTAGGAGTGTCTGATAGGGTCCTGTTATCGTTTGTTTGTCCTGTCCATGTTGACGAACCATAGTCCCATGTCAAACGAAGGTGGTAAACACTAATTCACTTTATACTTGATTGTAAATTGATACTGAACTGAATAAAAAGACCGTACCAATAAATGTTTTGAGGTATGAAATGTGGCCGTTGTGTTATTTTAGGCGTCACTAATTATTAATAATGTGTGTATTAAAGAATAAAGTATTTTTGTTTGTTTATGAAAGTGTACCTATTTAATTTATATAAAATGTGCACAAGCTAAATGTAATTATTATGGTCTATAACCATAACAGACGAGATGTAATGGATCTTGTTAGTCAGAGTTGAGTTTAGCAGCTTGGCGTGCTGCAGCCCTGCTAGTCTAGCACTATAAGTTACTTTAGCCGTGGATCTCGCAGCAGAGGCATACTGCAATCCTCACACAGGACGATGGAGCTCTCATATCAAGCGATCAAAACAGCAAATCAAGCTAGAGAGGCGGTGAGTGGAGCATCGCTTTTCGCTTGATGTTGTCAAACAAAGTGAACTCATTAACGTTTATAGTCAGTGCTACCTAGATTAGCGACACTGTTTTTGTTGTGTCTAAATGTGTGTCGGCCGCAAACGACATATTGTAGAGCTTGCAATAATAATGCCAACTGCAAGTGGGGGGATAAACTATAGAGATACCTTATCTTTCAACAGCGGCGAACTTATAAAGTTTTATGAATGGCTTAGCTATTACAAAAAGTGCGAAGGGTAATGCCCTGCATGTAATGTCAGTTACGCATTTCGACTGCGATTAGCTAATTAGCAAGCTAGCTAGCTAGCTAACACTTTCTGTAGCTAACTAAATGCAGTGAGTGTGGAGTCAATGAGCGTCCACCGGTTACCTAGGCGATATGTCACACTCACAGCAGAGCCGAGGAATGTTTGGAACAGATACAGCGCCATCTAGTGGAGGGATATCTTTCATTAATTAAGTACTTCTCTCTCACTAGGATGAGCTGAGAACAGAGACCAGGCGAAGAAATATACTCATATTGATCTATCACCATCTCACACAGCAGGGGTAAGATGGTCACGATCATTTATATATACTGGAGGTGTGTGTGTTTGTGTATAATAGAGAGAAAGGAATTGGTATGATCACTGTGTGTGTGTGTGTGTGTGTGTGTGTGTGTGTGTGTGTGTGTGTCAGGTACATGGATGCTGCCCGTACTCTGGATCAGGAGACTAGCGTGGGCCTGCGGAGGTTTGAGGTGTGTGACAATGTGGACCTGGAGACGGTTCTGATGGAGTATGAGAGCTACTACTACATCAAGTTCCAGAAGCACCCTAAGCTCACCAAGAAAGTCCTTGAGCCAGGTGGAGTCACACACACACACACACACACACACAGGCATAGTGGTAAGCGCTGTGTTCTAACCCTGGCTGTTTCCCTCTGTGCAGTTGAAAGCCGGCAGCCCAGAAGCTGTGGTAAAAAGAGGTGAGTTATCACACTCCTGAACCACCTTCTGACTTCCATACCTCCGTCCCTCCACCCCACCACCCCCATCCTGCATCCCTCCACCCCACCACCCCCATCCTGCATCCCTCCACCCCACCACCCCCATCCTGCATCCCTCCACCCCACCACCCCCATCCTGCATCCCTCCACCCCACCACCCCCATCCTGCATCCCTCCACCCCACCACCCCCATCCTGCATCCCTCCACCCCACCACCCCCATCCTGCATCCCTCAACCCCACCACCATTGACTCTTCTAAATATTTCTCTCTCCGTCTGTCAGAACCCCCTGTACTGTGGTTCCACCTCTCCCCAGGATAGGCTCCTCCCGAAGACCTCAGTCTGGGGTTAAGAAAGAGTCGAAGATGGTTGCCAAGGAGACCAGTAAACCATCTAGCGTATGTTCTACTACACTTCTAACAAATGAAGACGTTGAATAACCAAACAACTAGGTGTTCTAGATCAGCGGTAGTTCTCCATGGTTCTAGTAGCTCCAGTAAACGGAACTATGTGATTAGAGTGTGACTCCTGGCGTGTGTGTGTGTGTGTGTATGTGTGTGTGTATTTGTATGTGTGTGTGTGTGTGTGTAGGGGAACGGTCACTACTCTCCTCCAGAGTCTTGCGACTTCGGCCTCAACGTCTCCTCCATCCCCCGCAATGGAGCAGGGGAGGGGCCTCTGCCACGGAAGGTGGCTGACACACACACACACACACACACACTCTCACACACACACTCACACACACACTCTCACACACACACTCACACACACACTCTCACACACACAGGTCCAGAGAGGCTGGGACAGCGGTAAAGTTCGCTGTGCTGTGTGCCCTGTCTCAGGCTCAGCTGATTGACTACAGAGGTCTGATCCAGGACGCCCTTAAAGGAGCAGCGGCCGACATGGCTCCCCTGTCCTGCCCCCCAGACCCCATGGTAACTACCCCGGTGTCCTTGGTGACCACCCCATCTCCTGTCCCTGTCACCATGTCAAGTATCCCTGCCCCCCCCCCCCCCCCCCGAAGCCGTTCTATATTGTTCTCACTAACTCTCTTTCGATCTCTTTGTCATTCATTCTCCCCCCCCCCCTCATTCTCCCCCCCCCTCCCTCCCTCCCCCCCTCCCTCCCTACCCCTCTCCCTCCCTCCCCCTCTCCCTCCCTCACCCCCTCCCTCCCTACCCCTCTCCCTCCGTCTCCCTCCGTCTCAGGAGCGTCTGCTGAAGCCCATCAGTGCGCTCAGTGGGATGAACAGTGAGATGAAGGAGCTGGCTGCCATCATCAGTAGGGTGAGACAGGAGGAAGCTGCTGACCATCCCCATGTGACTGGACCACAGAGCACACCCCGTGCTGCTCCATAGCTGCAGTTCTACCACTAGAGGGCAGCAGAGAACCTCTGTAGTCCGATCAATGTCCTCTATGGTGTCTTCAAGCTGTATGAGTGTGTGTGTGTGTGTGTTTGTGTGTGAATGTCTGCCTTCCTGCCTGCCTACTGTGCTAATAAGTCTCCATCTCTCTCCGCCCTCCTGAAGGACATCTATTTAAACAACCCCAACGTGCACTGGGATGACATCATCGGCTTGCAGGCCGCCAAGCGATTAGTCAAAGAGGCTGTCGTCTACCCTATTAAGGTAGCGCCCCTCCGCCTGCTCTGGTATTTCACCTACCGCCCTGGACCCAGGCCCAGGCCAGGGACATTTCTTAACCTGACACTTAATCCATACTTGAATACCAGCCAATCACCAACTAATACACACCCTCCATCACAGTGATGACGACAAATATGGGGCCGCATCTTGACACACACACACACACACAGATGCATGGAGGAACACCACACTCTAGAACATGGATCATCGCTATTTGAGGATTTCTAGGATGTGACTGTTTAATACTCTCCTCCTCCTCTCCTCTCCTCTCCTCGTTGTCCTTCCTCCTCTCCTCTCATCTCCTCCTTGTCCTTCCTCCTCTCCTCTCCTCCTTGTCCTTCCTCCTCTCCTCCTTGTCCTTCCTCCTCTCCTCTCCTCCTTGTCCTTCCTCCTCTCCTCTCCTCCTTGTCCTTCCTCCTCTCCTCTCCTCCTTGTCCTTCCTCCTCTCCTCTCCTCAGTATCCTCAGTTGTTTACGGGGATCCTGTCTCCATGGAAAGGTCTGCTGCTTTTCGGTCCACCAGGTGAGACCCCCCCCCCCCCCCCTTCCTTCTCCTCCCTCCACCCTCTTCCTCCTCTTCACCTCCTTTCCTTCTTCTGTTCTTCACCGCTCCTCTCTCCCTCTCCCTCCTCTTTAGGTACAGGGAAAACTCTGCTGGCCAAGGCTGTAGCTACCGAGTGTAACACCACCTTCTTCAACATCTCCGCCTCCAGCATCGTCAGCAAGTGGAGAGGAGACTCCGAGAAGCTGGTCAGGGTGAGGGTCTCGTCCCACTGCACGGTGCCCACGTTTAGGATATACACACACACACACAAACACTGTTGTGTGCTCATGCAGGTGCTGTTTGAGCTGGCTCGGTACCACGCCCCCTCCACCATCTTCCTTGATGAGCTGGAGTCAGTTATGGGCCAGAGGACTGGACAGGGGTGAGACAGGGAGGTGATATGTGGGAATGCAGAGTGGAGGCTGGGGGAGATTGGAGGGGTTTAGAACATGGACCAAACTTTGTTCTTCCCTACTCTTCCCCCCCTTCCCTATTTCCTTTCCCCTCCTCCCTACTGTCTCCCCCCTCTTTGTGTCATGTTACCTTGTGTCCTGTCTCCTAGAGGAGAGCATGAGGGCAGTAGGAGGATGAAAACAGAGCTGCTGGTCCAGATGGATGGTCTGGCTCGTTCTGATGACCTGGTGTTTGTTCTGGCCGCATCCAACCTGCCCTGGTGAGAACCCAGGCCTCTCTACCTCCTTCCTCCCTCATTCTCTCTCTCACTCCTCCACTTCTCTTTCCGCTGTCCTTCTCCCTCCCTCCCTCCCTCCCTCTCTCAGGGAGCTAGATCATGCCATGCTGCGACGGTTAGAGAAGAGGATTCTGGTTGGTCTTCCCTCCTGTCCAGCCCGTCAGGCCATGATCTCTCATTGGTTGCCGCCAGTCAGCTGCACAGGAGGGGTGGAGCTACGCACGGATCTGACCTATGAGATGCTGGCACAGGTATGAGTGAGCGTTTGTTTCTACATCCCAGACGAGGATCTCGGATGTAATGATCCATCCCTGGAAGTAAGGACATATGTGTTTCCTTTCTAGTTGAGCAGTGGTATTTCCTGTCTGTGTTTAAGGATACTTCCTGTTTACGTTCCAGGAGACAGAGGGCTACTCAGGTTCAGACATTCGGCTGGTGTGTAAAGAGGCTGCTATGAGGCCGGTACGCAAGATCTTTGATGCTCTGGAGTCCCACCAGGAGGGTAAGACCAACAGACAGGCAGGGAGACAGACAGATAGACAGACAGACAGGCAGGGAGACAGACAAGCAGATGGGCCTTATCTGACTGTTCTCTGTTCTCTCAGGGAAGTCAGACATGCCTGTGATCGAGTTGGAAACCGTGACAACGGAAGACTTCCTGGAGGTTATCACTCACTCTAAGCCCTC
Organism: Osmerus eperlanus; assembly: GCF_963692335.1. Taxonomy (NCBI): domain Eukaryota; kingdom Metazoa; phylum Chordata; class Actinopteri; order Osmeriformes; family Osmeridae; genus Osmerus; species Osmerus eperlanus. Next base: position 6,521,423 of record NC_085031.1, read on the forward strand.
AGCCCGCAGCCTGACTGACAGGTACAGCGCCTGGGAGACGGAGTACGAGTCTGTCTGAAAACACACGCGTACAGAACACACACGTGTACAGAACACACACGTGTACAGGACACACATGCATCCCAACCTGGTTCCTCTGGGAGTTCTCCCTTGTATATACTCATAATCTGTGTATATATATTTATAATTATATTGAAGGTGTTCGCAGTTCCATTGCTCTGCTCAACCAAACACAATGAGCAACACTCAGTTTTGTCGTTTTATTAAAACACAAAAATAAAATGTTCATGATTCAATATTCTAGTTTGACACATTATGCATTCCTCATGACAAACACACAAACAGAACAAGCTGGCAGCTAGTCATCAGGCTGGCTGCCCTGGGAGGAAGGTTATATGAGATGGAGCACTGTTCCGCTGGCCGGAGGAGGGGTGTCCTGGAAGTGGAGGTTAGCTGACTGGAGAAGGAGTGTTCTGGAGGTGGAACTGACCTGGTTCTGGGGAGGGCTGTTCTGGAGTTGAAGGTGAGCTGGCTGGAGGAGGGGTATTCTAGAGGTGAGCTTGTTCGAAGCAGGACGGATGAACAGCACTTGAAAGGGAGGGTAAGTTAGAGGCTTAGCTAGACCAGGTCAGCTGGTTAGTTATACCAGATGATAGGGAGCTGGCCATCTAGACCAGGTGATGAAGGATGTGGTCTACAGCCTGGACAAAGTCATCACAGGTCAGATATGGAGGAGGGGAAATCTTCTCATCACCCTCCCTGTATTTACCTGCAGGAGACACAGCTCATAGTCACACATTTGTGCATGTCACAGGACATGGCACAAACACACAGAATATAGAGTCTCTCACCAGTTTTAACTAGGATTCCCTTCATGCCTGCCTTCTGGGCACCGCCAACATCGTCCCGTGCGTCCTATAGAGGCACAAACAAGAAGTGTTCAACCTCTATAGGGTCGGGCACAGTGTTACTCCCAGGAAGGGAGGGAGGAGTGCACATTTCTAGTGTCTTCAAACGTGGCCCCGGGCGTGAGCAGACCACTCACGTCTCCTATCATGATGGCGTCCTCAGGGCTGCAGCCCAGCTCTCGGAGAGCCTCCAGGAAGAAGCTCTGCTCAGGTTTGCCCACCACCTCCGCCTGCCGCTCTGTGGCGTACTCTAGTCCCGCCACAAACGGACCGGGCCCCAGCGCCAGCCCGTCCTGCCGGCGGTAGTACCGGGCCTTGTGAATGGCTATGAGGGAGGCACCCTCCAGAACCAGCCTGAGGGAGGGAGGGAGGGAGGGAGGGAGGGAGGGAGGGAGGGAGGGAGGGAGGGAGGGAGGGAGGGAGGGAGGGAGGGAGGGAGGGAGGGAGGGAGGGAGGGAGGGAGGGAAAGCAAGAGGGGGATAGATGAAGAGGGAGGAAAAAGGAAAAAGAAAACATTGTGATAGTCAACCATGTGAGGTCAGCTACATTGTTAGAGTTACCTGAAGGCCTTGTTCAGTGTCTGGTAGTTGAAGTGTTCGGGTGCTAGTCCTATCACCACAGCGTTGGGCTCGGACGTGTCCAGACCTGCAATATACACCTTGTCTGTTATACATTGTATCCTAGCACGCACACTAAGACACACTGCCGCCCTCCTCTCCCAGTCCTATCCCTCGCCTGAGAAGTCCTCCAGAGCGCTGTCCTCCACTAGCAGCAGGGGGCGCTCTCTCCTCTGCTCCAGCAGGCGACGTGCCGCGCTCAGCGAGGTGAAGATCTCCCGCTCCTCCAGGTCAAAGTTCAGCCGTTGCAGCCGCTCCAAAAGGCTCCGCCTACACTCCTTGGTGGTGTTGGTCACAAACTTCACGGCCACTGAGGACTGACGTAACCTGCTGAGCCGAAGAGGAGGACGACAGCTTCAGCCTGTTAGAGGAAGTAAGGGCTAGGATATTTAGTAGGGAGGATAGAGGCTAAGTTATAGGGCCTGGGGTATAGCCCATTGTGAAGGTAAAAGAAAAAAGGAGTATGGAGTTAGGGGCAGTATGGGTCAGAAGAGGACCAGGTCACCTGCGGAGGGCTTCCTGGGCCCCGGGAACAGCACAGTCCTCTACATGGAGTGTTCCGCTTAGGTCAATTAGCACCGCCTTTAACGCCCGTCTGCTCGCCATGGCAGCACTTTCCTACAGTCACAATTAGAATATAAAACCCCAGCCACAGACATTCCACATAGACTACCTCCACACCAGCCACACACTGTAGCAAGGACTACGCACTGATCGCTCCGATAATGGCAGCTATTCATTGCTCTGAGAGCAGTTTCAGGCCTGCAGACAGTACACAGTAAATACTACTTTATTTTGATAATCATAATTCACTTTCTTTATCATAATTCACATGAGATGGAATAGGGGGATTATTTCTGGTGAGCGGTATCTCTGGTACGATGCCCTGCGTGACGCTACAATACCCGGAGCTCTTTTACTTATGAATGCTAGATTCTGTCATGTAGTTATAAATCTGGCACAATTAACACTGAGCTCAGCACTGTGAACCCTTATTCAACCGACTGAACACTAAATCTGGTTCATGATATGTACGTGACATTATTGGAAAGATTTTAGTTAAAGTGTTGCCAACTGGGAGTGTTATGTGGCATAGATTGTATCAGTCTGGATTGATCGGAGCTCGGATCAGACTATATGACCAAAGCGGCCAGGACATAAAAAGGAAAAATACTTAACACATCGCTATAAACACATTGAACTAGAAAATCGGCCTGTCTTTTGAAAGTCACAGCTTGTAGCTAGCCAGCTAGCTAACGCTAGCTTTAAGTATAACGTTAGCTTGTAGCAGAACCCGACAGAACATGTGAAGTTAGTTTGTAGTCGTACTGTAGGCTTGATGAACCAACGTTAACCAGACTTAATAGTAATACTATTATTATTATTATTACTATACAGATAAGACGATACTATATCTAGAACTGAGGGTCTGAAGTGCCTAGGCTACAAGTAAAACCTAACCCCGAATTAAGGTAGGAAGAGCCAGTACGAGTGCTAGAAACATTTCCAAATCAATTACAGCAGTGTCAGGCAGTGCTAGAAATCTAGCTAACTGATAAATAACAGACAATAGCTATATTCCGACGAATGTATGCAGTATTGAAGAAGTGCCAGGAACATTTTCTTGCTATATAACGGAGTAAAACTATTTGAATGACCTAGCTACCTCTTCTGGGCGTGGTGTTTGTTGTGTTTAGGGTCTTCTGAGAAAGCTGTCTGTAGATATGCCTATTAGTTCTTATTGTCTAATGTGAATTGTGAAATTGCTTTGAATGATAAATGAAACAATGGTTACGTACTCGCGAAAATATGTACTAGTCACTTAGTGAGAGTGACACGCACACAAATTCATACGCACCCACGCACACTCCCCATGATTCGTCCAATATATTAATCATTTAAGGCGATTTACAGAATAATCATTCATTAAAAGAAAAACATATGTAGCCTATCTCAATAACAACTCACAGATGGATCATATTTGCATGTATTTTTGCATTAATCGATTTAATATAGCAGAAAGTATTATCAAAGCTAAAAAACCTCTTTCGCACGTTGCCAATCCACACCCAAAGCCTCTTTCAGTCACTAATTCTACATCAAAATAACAGTAGGCTATTGCTAAATATTATTCTCTGATGTTTTGCTGTTATACAAATGTTACACTCATACATTCCTAACCCCTAGCCAACAATATTCAATTAAACCGTTTGCACTTGTTACCAAACTATTGTCCACTGTAAGCCCCTGCTCCCGTCGTGTGAAGCGCCCCTTGTACTGATCAGGGAAGGCCTTCCATCTCTCTCCTCGTGTGAAGTCTCCCTAATGCCCCATCATCACTTAAAGTCACACTATCTTGAGCTAAGATTAAGTCACGCTAATCTAAGATAAAACGGCTTTATACCATTAATCCCACCGATAAACATATGGTATTAATTCTGTCAAAAAAAAAATCCCTTACTTCGTGTATTTAGGTCCAAACTACCGTTAATAAAAACGTTTTCCCAGGACCACTGGCAAACACTGCCTCTAATACGGGCACCAATGGAGATTATGAGAAGGGGTTGTTTGTCTGTGCCACGGATCCCCTGGTTGAAATAAATACAGACAGGTTTGTTTCAGACAAACATTGTATATGATGTGGATCATGAAGGAATTAAAGCGCTTGTCCTTTCAGCTCACATACGTGTTTAGCCTACTGCGTAGGCCTACAAACAATATAAAAGTTTAAAAACATTTATAGTGGCCAACGCATGCTTAATACACACTTCACTTTTCCAAACCCTGTTATGTACTGCAGATTGTCAGAACATTTAAGTAGGTTATACGTTCTTGTTTATAGATTCTTGTCCAGATTATGAACTGTTTCAGACAAACATTAGATGTGGCAAGGACCGTGAATTAAAGCATTGGTCTTTTCAACACATAGGCTACGTGTTTATTGCATACAAACAAGTATAACACATTAAAAAACATTTAGTTGCAAATGCTTATACTTACTAATAAACATTTCACTTTCCCAAAACCTGATGTCATGTTGCCCTACTCCAGGAGAGGTATCGGAATATTCAGACCAGTCTAACAGAGCTACTTGTCCCATTCATTTACACTATAATATGTAGAGTTAAATATCCTACAAATAAAAAACGCTTAAAAATGTGTGTACAGTTTGTCATGGTGCTTTAGTCTTTCACATGGTATGAGTAGCCTAATCCTTATGTTGCATTGGCATCGTTAATCGTGATCAGTAGGCTACTGATCGTGATGCTCCTATCTCGGAGGTGTGTAAACACCGGTGTGTCCGGCTAATATCACTGTTTTTCTCCAGTCTCGGTTAGTTCTGTCAGATAACTGGACCAGTTATGTCAGAGTGGCTTGGATTTTGGTTCTTGGAAGGTGTCCGAGTCCATGGCTGGAAGGATCAGCCGAACAGCAGCAGAAGAACGATGCAGACTGAATTCACTAAAATCAGCGGCACTGAAATCAGACACAGAAAATTTAGAATAACCAGTCTGCTTTGTTGTGCTGATGATATTGCCGTAAGAAGTGAAGACCTTACGTTGACGAATTTATCATACCTCTCATAACAGTTTTGACAGAACGAATCAGGATCAGAAGTTGAGCGTTTATCGATGGGTCATCGCCAAACCCTCCGGTGCCATGTTGCGCACTCCACCCAACTGATGACAGAGAAGGCTCAGTTAGGTCTAACAACAAGATTGGCTATGTCTAGGTCTAGGACGTTAAACCTGGCTAACTTACATGCAACGCAGGGTTTCCGAGTTTTTAATTCAATGCATTTTAAGTAAATCTGCAGGAGAACTGTACAAAACCCATATCTAATTTTTCCTTACAGCCCAGAGGCTCTATATCCAGCTACAAATCTCTAGTTAGCGGCAAACAAGGATGCATTCTGTCAGCTTTACAAGCTATCTATCTACGGTTTTGATGGCAAATGCAAACAAAACACACTTCTCACGTTTACAAACTCGCTTACTTTTGCTAAGGAACCTTTCTTCATGTAACACTGCAACAGCATTGACACAGAGAATAGCCGTTTGGATGAGAGCATAGAATGTAAACGCCATGCTGGCAACTTTGTTTCTCCTCCTTCAGAAGCTCTGACAACTCGAGCATCTGGTGACGACAATTTTGTGCGCCCCGAGATGTATTGCATTTTTATTATTTTATTTTTTCAGAGCATAGATGACACAATTTTGGGGCCTGTTTCAGGTCCATTATTCCCTGACTGCATTTTATGATATGTAATGAAGCACATGCGTTCAAATATTATATAGACTTTTTATTTATCCACATAAATAGTAGAGAAACTACAAGAACATATTTCAATACATTTGCATTAACCTTTTTGTAATAATAGCATTATTGATTTTGTGTTTCATGTTAATTTCTCCATTTACATCCTCTAAACAGGGAGACATAAGAGCTTGCGCTTCAACGCTCTGAAACATAAATTCAACGCATCGTTTTCTTATATACATTCGGTACATTTTTTGAGACTAGAACCAGGAGGCTGGTTCAGTCAGACTGAGACAAACACACACGCACACACACACACACAGACACACACAAGAGGGAGGGAGGGGGTGGTGGCATCACTGTACAGAAACATCATTATCATCATTATCATGTAGGAGAGACATCAGACGGCCAAGGTGTGTGTCTGTGTTGGTCCAGGGCGGGGGGGCGGGGGCGGAGGGGGTCTAGGACAGTTCATGTTTAGACACACAGCCGTCTAGTCTTTAACACTGTCTCATTTTTGGTCCAGAAGGAGCTGAGGAGAGCAGGGGTGTAGGCAGGTCCATACGTCACTGGCTCCGTCGGTCTCTCTCTGGGGAGACGAGGTCACGTTTGTTGTAGAAGTACAAAAAAGTGTCAGATCTTTGAAGCAAAACTGTGTCAGATGGTTCGAGCAGTGCTGTGCGTTCTGTCTTTTTCTTCCAGGCTGCACAGGTTCACAGAAACTCAGTGAGGAGACCTGGGGGGGGGGGGGGGGGGGGGGGGGAACACAAACCCATCAGAGTCCTGGTCCACCTCTATCCTGCATATATATCACTACATAAACACTGCCACACAATATACTACACTGTATACTCACCACTTAGCTTTTGTTGAGATGGGTCCCTATTTTTTCTTTTCGTATCATGTTCGCATAGGGAATCTGAGAATGAGGCAAAACAGAAACATAAGTTGCTTTCATATACTGTGTGTGTGTGTGTTTGTATTAGTGTGTGTGTGTGAGGTAATCTAGAGGATGTCTGCAGGGATCTTACCATTTGTAGTTGCTGCACCATCTCCTCTCTGTAGGCCAGCTCTCTCTTCATCTGGTCCTGGAAGTTATCTGGAAAAGAACCCAATCGAAACATGTTTCAAAATGATCATAGATTATAATGAAACTCAAGAATTCCAAAGGAACAAACAGAGGAGTCTATGATAAATGAGGAAAAAGTAGTAGAGAATAAGGAATGGTGAGGAGGAAGTGAGAGGAGGAGGAAGTGGAGAAGAGAGAAGACTTACGGAACACAGGGAAGGGTGAGTTGCCTTTCAGAGCGTGGAATTCCTGTTCTAGTCGTCTCCGCAGGTCTATCTGCTCCAGCAGAACCTTCTGCAGCTCCTCTGAGGAACAGATAAGACGACACTAGAACATTAGTAACAGTAGATCCCCAAGAACACACATCAAGACCCAATATCGTTAGAACACAAGAACTTTAATTTAATGATAATAATTGACTGTTTGCACCTTTCTCCATGTTCTCGACATCCTTCTTCAGTGACACAGGGGATGGTGTTTCTTGCGTTTGGTCACCTAACATAAAATACACAAGGCGTTTTGATTACGATAAAGTTGTACTGTAATAAGCTTTACTAAGTGATTGTTACAATCATCTAGGTGAAGCTCAAAACCATTTTTAAAAGCACAGCTTGTTAAACCGTGAGTCACAGGGGACGAGTACTCCCCTCGTCCTCTAGATGTCAGTATCAGTACATGTTTTCTGACTACTAAAAATCTTGTTTTCTCACACAGGAATTAATCAAGGATTAACTTTACACACTTGTAGTTATTGCATTAGATTCAGCAATAACAATTGTCTTTTTGATTGGAATTGAAAACTGTAATTTCCACCACTCAATATGTAAAACCTGAATTTTAGGCAACACAAAACCATGGCCAACAAATTGTGGGCCGTACAGAGGATTTAGTAGCCAACATTCATACCAAACAGTATTCTCATCATCATACAGATTTGTATGAGTGCTGCCTGAAGTCTATAGGCTGCTGTTAGGCCTGATTGTGCGTCCGTGCCCTGGGCCTTCTAAACCACACTAATCATATTCCCTCCAACACCCCACTGCCTCCCTAATATCCACAGTTTTCTCATCACACCGAGCCTTCTCCCATGAATTTACAAACCTGGGAATGTACGTGTCTGTGTGTGAGCCTGTGTGTGTTTGTAAACACGTGTGTGCGTGTGTGCAAAGTATGAGCTGTGACAATGAGGCAAATCGAATGCCTTAAATGAAGCGATCTGGTCCATTTTGTGTGTGTATAATCTTCATTCTCTTTCGCCTCTCTCTCTCCCGCCTCTCTCTCTCCCGTCCTCCCTCCTTAAGCCTCCCAGTGCTGGTCTCATTCAGCCCGCTGCTCTACTCTCTCTGTCTCATTTGACAAGCACATTTGCAGACAGTGCCTGAGGATAACAACCTCGTTTGACAGTCAATTAACCGTGAATAGTCAAAGCCAAGGCAGTTTGCATTACATAAATGGAAAATTAGATTATTTTTCTCCCAAGAAACAGAAGTCTCTTTAAGGCGGCGCCTCGGCCGCTGTGGAATCAGAGCTCCTAATCACGTCCGCTTGCAGCCCTGGGAGACATGGCGCAATCAGGCAAAGGTGGTTTCATTTAATTTGTTTCGTGTAATTTTTTGAAATACATTATACATTATGTGAGGAGATCATTATGGGATAGATAATATAAATGTTGGCATAGATGTCATAAAACACTGTGAATGTCTCCCTGACAGATAGAAAAGCTCTGATCTCAGGGATGGAGGGCTTGGCAGAGAAAAAGGCAATTATATCCCTGCGATAATGTGAGGATGGAGGCTGCCACCTCGTCTCCGTGGAGACGATAGTCTGTTGAACTGTGATGGCTCCCACTAGAATACTTCCTGAACATTATGAGGCGTTGCTCCATTTTTGAGGTAGCCTGTGTTATCTCGTGTTTCATCTGTTTGTGCAGTTATATTAATCCCTAAACTGCCGGTCTGGGACAGCTGACTACCAGTCCCTCCAGAGGAAGATGTTAGGCTCAGTGAAGTGGCTTTTTAACTCCAACTTTGTTTATGTGTGTGTGTGTGTGTGTGTGTGTGTTTGTGGACAGGCATAAGTTTAGGGACAGACAGTAGGGACATGTCTGTACCAAAGTCAAGACACTGTCAAAACATCTCCCCCCAAAATATTAATATTGGTTGAAAAAAAGGTTCCAACCAAACCTACACCCTTGTATGTATGTGTGTGTGTGTTTACCTGGAGTCTCCCTCCAGTACTCCGGTCCTGAGGCCTCACTCTCTGACAGGAAGAAGTTGCTCTGTTCTTTGTTGTCATCTAGAAGACAGACAGACGGAGGGAGGAGAGGGACAAACAGAGCAGGCACCATTACTCCACCTCATCTGGAATCGTAAAGGGGGGTAACTGTGGAACTACAGAGAACATTGCCTCTCTGAGAGGAGCATCGGCAAGGAGAAGCAATGGGACGTCAAGCCAACATTACCCCCAGATGACCAACACACACACTCTCTAGTAAGAAACATGCACTTATGTGTAGGAAAAACACATTCACTAGTAGAAAAGAAACACTAGAAGGAAACACTGTAGGAAACTCACCGGCGTGGCTGACGTTGTCTTTGGTGGCGTAGGCAGGCAGTCCTTCCTCTCTGTTTTTGTGTAGCTGAGAGAGGAGCAGAGGACCAAAAGAGGGTTGGTTCTTCTACGTACAGCACAGCTCACCATTGAAATGATGTGAAAAATAGAGTTGTCTAGGGGTCTGGAGCAGGATAATACTAGCGTTTGTGTGTGTACACAGTTACTAATGGTCCTGAACTTTTTTGCTAGCTCCTCATTAACCCAGGGTACAACCCCTCGGCCCCTTTATTTCTCTTTCCCTTTATCTTTCTCTCGCTCTCTATCTTTCTATGGCTCTCTATCTGCATCTCTCTATCTGCATCTCTCTCCCTCTCTTTCCCCCTGGCAGCCAGGGCTAATGTGGACTCGACAGGTTAAAGATTAAGCAGGCTAACAGGCAGGCATGACAAAGAGAGAACAAATAGAATGTCGCTATTAAACAATACATGACTGGGGCCATTAGCAGGGTTCACAACACTGTGAATATCTCATTTCTACAGGGAGCTGCTGCTATCAATCTGGTTATGCAGATCAGATCAGGCCTGCCAGCGCAGCCATTTAAATAATAATTAGCTAAAGTGCCTTGAGGGAATATTTACGTTTTTGTAGGTGGCCTCCTCCAGTGGAGGGTGTGGAGGGCTGGAGCTGGGACTGGGGATGGCCAGGCTGGCGGGGGGAGAGGCCGGCAGGCTGGGGGGGTCCTGGCTGGGGGCTGAGGGGGTGCCGGGGTAGTCTCCGCTGTCCCTCCCGCTCTCCTCCCCACCCTTGCCCAATCCTCTCAGGTGTAGACTGCTGCTGAAGCTGTCCTCCTCATCCTGCTTGGTCTCCACGTCCACCTCCCCCTCCTCCTCGCTCTCCGGCCCGTCTCCCTCCCCCCCACTCTCGCTGCCGTAGCTGCAGCTGGTGGTGGGAGACAGGTGGCGGTCCGATCCAAACTCTTCCGTCACGTTGCCGTGGAGCTTGGCGATGCTCTCCGCGTCCTTGACAACAGGCCGGAAGGCGGAGTGGTAGCTGCTTTTCCTAGCCTGGAGGGAGGGGGCGTGGTCGAGCAGCTTCAGCCAGCCCTCTGAGGTCACAGGTCGAAGGTCAGGGGTCACAGCCGGACACTCCGGTTCAAACAGGCCTGACCTGGGGTTGGTACCCATGCCCGCGCCCACCCCTGCCCCGGCCTCAGTTTGCTCCGACAGGTCCAGGAAGGCTTGCCTGAGGGAAGGGCTCTCTGCCAGGGAAGAGAGGGCGCTGGGCTGGTGCTGCAGGTAGGTGGGCACTGGGATGCCCCCTGTGGCCCTGGGGGGCCAGAACATGCAGAAGGGGGGGTAGAAGGTGTCCTTACGCCCCGGCCACAGCAGCCCAGACAGACCGGCGGGTTTCTGGCTATTAGGAGCCTCGCTGTCATCCTTCTTCTGGGGGCAGAGGCCGAAGGTTGGGAAGGAGTAAGGGTTGGGGAACAGAGAGGTGGGGGGGAACTTGTGCAGCATGCCAAAGCTCTTACTGGGCACGGGGATGAGGGGGTAGCTGCGTGGGGCCTTCCTGGGAGAGAGGCTGTTCACATCCAGGTCCTCGTCCTCCTCAAAGCGGCCCCTCTTCTGGCTCCCCAGCTCTGGGGATGACATCATGTGGGGCAGGACGGAGCCCATGCCCTTCATCTGTCCCATGGGAGGGCAGTGGGAGGAGGGCAGGGCACGCTTTCGGCTGCCCCCATTAAACATGGCCTTCACGTCCTCCCATGCGAACGCCAGGTCGTCGGGCGGGGTCTTGTCGGACAGTTTGAGATGGCGGCGCCAAGAGTTGAAGTTGGCGGCGTCGGGCTGCGTGTACTTGGCCTCGGGCGTGCGGTGGGAGTGGAAGATAAACTTGTTGGGCGAGAAGTACATGTTACAGTACGAGCACTTGATGCACTTGGCCCGCGAGCTGTTGTAGCGCGCCGGGATGAAGTTACCGCGGCAACCCCAAGCGCACTCGTGAGACACGTCGAAGGCAAAGTTATCGGGAAGCTTGGGGGGCGAGTTCTCCCCCAGGAAGGACTTGCACAGGCGCTCGGCCTCGCGCTTGGTGATCATGCCGCAGCGTCGCGAGGAGATGGGCATGGCGCCCGCACGCCGCAGGATCTCCAGCTGGACCGGGGTGCACTGCACGCACGTTATGCCCAGTGCCACGCGCCGGTTGTGGATTTCGTTGTAGCTGTAGTTCTTCAGCAGTGTGTTGGAGATCTGAGCCAGGCACAGGCGCTCCTGGTGGTCTATTACCAGGGAGACGATGGGCACCCCATACAGCACCACCTGACCCACCTGGTTGGGCTTCAGGGAGGAGGAGGAAGGGGAGGGGGCCCCGTGGGGAGGTCTAGGGGGGGTCAGGGGCTCTGGCTGGAAGGAGCTGGGTGGGGTCGTCATGGTGATGTTGTTGGGTCTGGGTAGGAGGGGTGTGTCCATGCCAGTGGGGTCCACTGCAGACAGGAAACTCTCAGTGACTTCCTGCTGGCAAGCGCAAAGCAAAATATTAAGCACACAGAATTCCAAACCTTTACCAGCTGAACCGCTGGTAACATGGACAGAGAAAAGATCAGACTCTTTTGACAAAAATGATAACAACTGTACAAAAACAGGAATATTTAAAGGCTGTCAGAAGATATTTTTTATGATTTATATTGTTGTATTTCTCTGTTCATAATTCGGAAACATCATATTCGTATTGACTAGAATGTAATGTTATTTATCCTATTTAACACATTATTGTTGAGAATGTGCGTCTTTTACTGACGAGGCTGGATCTAAAAGAGAACTAGGGCAAACGTTTTAAATGTGGAAAGAGGCGCGGACATACTGGTCTAATACTATTTACAATCCGGTCAATGCATTTACCTTCTAAGATATTGTCTTGTCATCTGATTAGCCTATATTGTGGCACTATTTTGCCACGTTGAAAGGTAAGTATGGCATGTTGGATAATCAGAGGCCTTTTAGATCCTCTACCGTAGCCTTATGTCATTCAGGTAACCTAAAACAGTTATGGAGCAACAACAGTTTGTGGTTTGACAGCTTCAGAAAGGCAAGTTTATAAGAGAATTCCGAAAGTGAAGTTAACCTGATAGTGGAGAGGTGAACAATTTGCCGACAAACACCGGCAAATTATTTTACATATTGAGACGAAGCGAGACATCTGAAACCATACCAGAAAGCCTTTTCTTTCAGAAATACTAAGCCTTCTCTGCAACAACACGAATAATATTAATACTATGCATATGAATACCTACAATATTATACAAATTATTATTAATATAATAATACAATTATAGTTTTACTCTTTTTAGTATAGCCTGCAATCTACACTTGGGCCTGTTGACCATATCAGTGACAACTGATATGTGCTATAAAAGAACTACAAAAGGTTGCCTAAATAGATTAAAATTATACTTTTATCATTCTTATTTTGTTTTATAACTTTAGGCTATATTACCTAATTGTAATAATTTGTAACAAATAACAGTTCACAGAATATAGCTTCTTACCTTGTAAAGATTAAGAGAAATCCCAATGTTAAAAAATAATAAAACACATCCCTGTACTCGCAGAAAAATCAATTAAGCCCAAAACAACTTAACTACAAGAGCCTATATTTTGCATTAATTACTACGAATTTCGATTCAGAGGGCGACACTGCGCGAAGTTCAGTCCGAGGAAGTTAACGGTTGGTGAGTTGTGAGTAACTGCGTAGCGCTCGCCGGCTTTAGTCCCTTTAAAAGACGTGCCGCGTGCTTTGCCGCCGGTGTCGGACGGGACTTGATTGGCGTAGCTCTGCCCCTCTTCTCGTGCCACAGCTCAGAAGACTTTCCGCGAGCAGCCAATGACGTCTCACTAACTGCCACTCAACACTCTGAAGAGAGACTAGCTCACGAGCCTGGCCCAGGGCTACGGCAAGGGTGTACAGCTATAGAAACACACACACAAACAGACGCCGCATGTGGATGTGAGCTTGGTTTACAAACAACTCGAATACAAATACAAATATGACATACCAATATAGCTTCTGATATTTATTGAAATATAAAGAATTGTTTAGGCTACTTCAGCCTATAGCTTACTTAAATGCAAATATTTTAAGAATAGGCTATCATCAGTTATAAGATTGTCATAAATACAATTTAAATAACAGGTGTAAATCTGAATTGAGTTGAAAGCTTTGTCTCACTTTTTCTCAGTTTACAAATAGGGCTATATTCCAACGTCTGAGAAATAAATTGTCTAATGTAGCCCTATTAGTTACAATAAAACTGTCATTAGTCGAACCTGAACTTATTTTTTTAAGGATCCCTGCAAAATAAACGTTGCCACAGCCCGTATAACGTCAATGCAGGTATGCAAATCTTCAGCTTGGCCTAAGGACTGACAAAATGGTCATGATAATGTGATTGTTATTGTTCTAACGACATTTGGTATCGTTTGGTAACAATTTCCACCACAATTCCTATGTAGTCGTTCTACTGAATGAAGACAATTGAGTATTAAACGCTCTCAGTCCCAAATTCGATCTGCGGTGTCTCCTGCAGCGAGAGGCAATAACGGGCCGCTATTTCTTCATCATTACCGGGGCAGCATATGTTCCCCATCAGCTGGGATCGAAAACGGAGGTGTTAAACGGATCATCTGAAACGGATGACAGGTTTGCAGACAGAACGACTCGTCAATTACCGTAACCGTCCCGTATTGACACCCGGGTTATGGCATCTAACTTTATTGCATTGAAAAGGGGAAAAAATTGTATTGAAATTAATTGAATCCAGACCAGGCTTTTTAGACATGGTCGTGAATTGATCAATGAAGGGTTTGTCAATGTTTATACTATGAGTTTCATAGGCCTATGTTCAAGTTTCAGAACAACAAAGATTACATTTTTTATCTAGTTTGTAAAAAAAAAACACACCGTATTTTGTATTTGGGCGACACTACAACGTTCAAACAACGGTCTGCCATTTTCATTTATTTTTTTATCGTTTTAAGGATTATATTGTATTTATAATATTTCTCCCCGTAATTACGTCAATAAATATAAAAGGGTCCCTTTTGGACAAAACCTGAGCGGCTTGTGACAGCAGTGAGCTCGAGCCCCATCTGCTTGTCTTTAAACCAATTTAGATGTCACTGCTCGCGCTTTTGTCTCGCGGCTCTGCTGTGGCAATGGCATGAGAACACTATAGATGTATGGAAAGGCGCTCGCTATCATTCTGCTTTCAAAGAGGACAATAACAAACTGCAATGGAAATGCAGAATATCACAAGAGTCCCGGAAATAACGTTCACAAATCTCACAATTTATTTAGTATAGAATACTGTTGTCGAAACATTCGAATTTACGTGGCTGTTTGGTCCTTAAACATTGCAACGTTGCAACATTGTTATTAATTCAAATGGAATGAGATAGGTCTACACTTCTCATTTGATTAATTAAAATGATATAGACAGCATGTTATGAAAAAATGTGGGTGCACTGACCGTTTCTGTGGCCTATAGGCTAACTATTTTATAATAGTATTAGGCTACAGCAAACTCATCTGGTGCAGGTTCAGATGGAGGGAGGACAGGCGGGCCTGCACAATACCTTAGATGTAAGGTTAGACAATACGAGAGGGCACACATTCGAAATTCCACGTCTCCATAATGCATTAGACGTCATCTTTGTGAGCGGTCGCCCTACTGTGAAATTAATCATGCGTTTAAAAAAGAATTGCTTGTGTGACCTTTGAGGGTCAATAGAAAAAACAGATATAAATTAAGAGCTACAAGACTAAGTGAGCCTGAGACATTTAACATCAAATCAGTCTACAAACGTAACCCGCTCCGGGTGTGTCATTATCATATTAAAATATATCATCATCAGAACGGGAGATTATAGACCAATCTTAGTTGAAACGTCGAGGAGAAAAGCATGAGAAAGTCTTTAACTTTATTGTATTGCTGCTTCTGTAAGCTTGCCTATACATGTTACACTGACAGTGATCACGGTGCTGGGGATTTAAAGGCAGATGTAGGCAAGAGTACGTCGCGCGGCCACTGGGCCCTGTGCTGCGGATTATCATCCTTATTTAATACTTCTATCTCAAAATTACAAAACTAATGCTTCTTCATCTGTGAAGAATTACCGTGCAATAAAATTAAGATAGCCCTATATCTTAACTAAATTGAGGCAAAATATTATTAATACGGTTTACATTTACTTTTCCCATCAGTCTTGATTGTGTGATTAACGGGAGACAAGAGTTCCTTTATAGTAGTGGGTTGGGGGGACTTGTCTGACGTCACACGGTCTATTGAATCGCCGGGCTGTAAAACGAATTCTTGTGGATGCACAATTCTATGATGAGATCATGCCGTTTATACTGCGTCAAGCCTCCACACTGTTAAGAGACTATAGGCCTAGATGTTGCGTGAAAAAGTTTTTGAGTTGTGGGTGGCTAAATGGTTTTACTGTGTAAAGTTTCTAAACTATTTAGGGTGACACATTGGAAGCACTTGGACGTAAAGCATATGACGGTCTGCCGGTTCACCTGCGCGGAGCAAGGAGTCTGACGCTCATCCAGCCTGTGGCTATATGGCTATTGGGATTACATTGGCCACCAAAACGCTACCGTCATTTCCCAGGAGATAACCATGATAACTATCCAGTCATTAATAGGACTGAATAAATGAGATTTAAAAATCAAATTATGAATTATCAGGATGCAATAAATATATAAATAAATTCGCAAAATACAAACAAACATTAAGTCTATGTTTCTTTATTGCAGAAATTAAGCAATAATAACAAAATATATTCTATGAAGAAAGACCATCTCTGTATAGATTAAATACTGTGAATCAAACTGGAACATACCAAGAGAACAATTAATAATCAGAACAAATAAATGACAATAACTAGACTAACTAGGTTATGCTCTTTTATAGATAGACCTACAATGTATAACGTGCCTTTTTTCATCATTAAAGAAAACAAAATATATAGACCCCTTTTTTTTGTCGGCAATAGGTTATTAAAAACCAATATAGTCGAATGTTGACAGCCTATACGCACCTCTTCCTCGTGTCTTTGGGAGATGGTGCTCAGGGCTTTCCACCAGTCAGTCAGTGTGGCGTCTGTAAAAAAAAAAAAACATTATCTTGTAAATTATGTTGTAAAATAAAATAAACAAAATAGGACGATTACTAGTTTATGTACTTCTGAACCAATAAGATGATCAGGACCATGTGGACATTAGCCTTTAAGTAGTAGAAAACTGCTTTATTCAGAAAGCTACATCAAACTTGTATAGCCTTACTGTTTGTAAATATAGCCTATCTGCCTATAAATATATTAAGCTTCCACATGCAGCAAAGAAAATGGGAACTATGGTGTTCATTTAAAAGGCAGCCGGATAATAACCGAGCTATCAGGGACAGCATAGAGATTATAAGCTTTGCTTACTCACTGAACCTATTCCGGATCATAATTAAAGGACCACTCGACATGTAATGACCCCGGAACACAAGCAAACTTCTGGCAGTTATTCTAAGTGGAATAGCTAATGAAGCGCTGAACGAAATCAATTAGACGCAGTCAGACAGTTAGGCGCTGGGCAGGGTTGAGAGTAGGCTCACAAGGCCGCCCCCCTCAACCCCCAGCCCTCACCCCACCGCGGCCAGGGAGGAAGGGGAGTCCGGGTGTCTAAAAGCAGGACATCATTGATGATGTAGCTTGTAGACTCCCCATCACTTTCTAAAACTTGACATGAGCCACATAAACAACACAGGCGCCGCGCGACAGCACGTGCTTCCAAGTTCAGCTCTCGCCCAATATTCTGCAGCTCATAGATAACTTCGACACACCTACAGAATACAATGGGTCTAAATCAAGTATTAATCAAGTATAAATATTTTGGAATGTTACAGTCATATGTTGGCTAATCTCAACCAAAATTCCCCCAGAAGTGTGTACAGTAGACTATGGAAGGTAATATTGGACGTTGGGGAGGCACATTATCCTATAACACGATGTAGGCCAACTTTAGTTTCTACAAACATAATCTATAATCAGAATAATAGCAATCAGCTAATGCCGGTGGTCGCGTCTGCAATTAAGCCCTTATTCAAATCCATGACGCTCCAATCAACAAACCAACAGATTCTGTGCATTAGGCCCCACACAACCATCAATTAGACCCCTGTTCAATCAATGATATTGATTAGAATTCTTCTGTGAAAATGCGCTACTGTCCCTGAGGAACAGACAGTTAGCCTCCACTCAGAGACGTGTTACTTTATCAAACTAAAGCCTTAAAGCTGGGAATGCCCTTCAGCTAAAGTATATTGCCTAAACACAAAAATATGAATCAAATATGATAATAAAATAATATAAATGCGTTTTTTACCTTCCGGTGGTGGAGGTCTTCATGGGGTTTTAGTCTTGCTCGTACCTATAGCTTATCGGAGGTATGTCAACCCCCCCTGCAAACACGCACGCATATGCTGGCTTTAGTCTCTCCGGATACACATGTCTCGGCTTGAAACGTGGGATTCAAATTTGCCGTTTCTGCCATCAGCTACCAGTCACGAAAACGATGATAGCTCCTAAATAGTTTTTCAGGTTATTCCATCTATACACTGGACAATGCATGCGAGGCTATTGCTAAGCAGGTGTGTGGAGGGCGACGGTGGGAAAGTAGGCGCGCTCAGACCAAGGATGTACAGCGGGGAAACAAATTATTTTTCATCCAATACGATCACTCCACACACCGCGGGGGTCAAATGGAGCTATAACACTAGAACTCCTGTACTTCCCGAGCGCTGAGGATAACATCCAGAATCATCTCAGGTCTTCTGTTAATCGTTTTAACGTGTGACACTTGTCAGTATTGTGATAGGCCATATAGCAGGTGCGGGAAGTAGGGGCCTATAATTTCTCGTCGGACTGGAAAGTGGAAACCTATGTGCAACAAATGATAAAATAAGATATAACACTTTAAGTCCCTTGGGGAAAAGACCACCCCCCCCCCAGATTAATTGCCTGAATATTTAGCAAAAGACCGCATGGATATGTTAAAAGTTGTGTACACCTATGAACAACACCTGCCACCACCCTACTCCACATACACACTCTCTCTTCACACACATACACACAAACACACAAACACACACAAACAGCATACAACATAACAGAGTACAGGAGGGAAAGCCTGTTTCCAGCCTGTGTAAGTGTTCCGTGGCCCAGCTCTTCCCAGCAACAGTCTGTAAACAGGCGGTAAACACTCTATAACCAGGCTGTAATGGGTCTCTTACTCTCAGCAGGAGGAGACACAGGAAGCAGAGAAAACAGCTCTCTTTATTATTAATGACCTGGCTTAATCTCTCTCTTAATCACCACTGTAGTGGTCAGGAGGACAGAGAGCTTAAAGACAAAGGGGGGGGGGGGGGGATAGAGAAGGACGGAGCCAGCTATAGGAGAAAGTGGTAAATCCATCTATCACCACATCCTTCTGAGAGATCGCATCATGAGAAGTGCGTTCACACCGTCCACCTCGGTCTCTGTTCTTGACATGGCACTGCTGACATCACTGTTGCTCCTCAATACTGAACAACAGTCACGAAAAGCCAGTGACGCGATCCACGTTGGTGGTTTTTGTATTTGATATGTTTGGTGTGGTGGCAGTTGTGCTGAGAGAGATCCCATGAAAGGACGCGTGTCCCCATGGATCTGTCTAGAGCACTGCTGCTGTGTGCGCTATGATGTCCCTGGTCTCTACCATCTGTCAATGATATCCATAGTTTCATTCTAATCATCTATTTGATTTCTCTGTTCTAGAGGCTCTCTTTGCTCCCTCTGTCCACCCTGACTTCCAGTTCTCTGCAGTCTCAATGGAAGATCAGAAATCATCCATTGCTTCCCAGACCAGCATTAATTGTGTAATCCGTTGATCCGGTTGTAATCCCTTCAAACATGTCTCTGACACTCTAACTATGCCGTTTACATGCTCATTGTTCCTACCAGCCAAACATGGCAGGAGAGGAAACACACACACACACAGACACACATACAGACACACACACACAGACACACACACAATTTTATTAACACCTGCAATTAATGCACTTCCTAAATAATATTTTCATTAATGTCATAAACGGAAATGTCTTTTTGTTTTGTAATGATTTGATTTTTAATTATTTGATATTGTTTGAAGTGTGTATGTGCTGGAGGCTGTTGCAGTAGATAGAGTTGAGCTAGAGAGAGCCCAGTAGCCACACTAGTGAACCACAGTTTTAATAGTTTGAATAATTATTGTTCAGCTACTCAGCCCCACTATCTGGCTCTCCCTTAAATAACACTGTTCATAAGCTGCTCTGTCTGTCTGCTGAGAAACAGGGAACCAAACACACAGATGCAGACACAAACTCACACATATTCACAGACACACATACACTCACTCACCCACACACAAACACACAAACACACAAACACACACACACACACACACACATGTAAACCTGCCCACACCCCTCTTCCCTCTTTTTCAAACATCATAACAACATGCTATCACAAACAGGATCATATGAGACACATATGTACTCATTGTTGTTCTACTGTAATCCAGCTGCTGCATATGTATCAAAACAGCTCTTTAAATACCCCTGGGATTATAATGACACAGTCGCCATGGTTCACTATTCTGAGCTGTTGTTTTTTAAGGGGCCCACACAAACAAGCTGTTATCATGTGATTAGGGGAAGATGATGTTGATCATTTGACTAGATTAGAGAGTTGGGACATAATCTATTTTTCATAATAATAACAATGCCTGTGAACCTGTGATAAAGAGAAACATGTTTTCTCCCAAGCTGCAAGGCAATGAAAATGATGGGTTACACTGTCATTTTTGTAGAATGCAAACCACTCTACCTTCAAAACATAAAGGAAGACACTGTGGAACAGGACGACACTTATGTGGATTTGTGATTCAGCAAAAAGAGAGGCTCTTGATATTTGGGGAGGTCGTGGGCTCAAATCCCTGCATTACCCTGAGACAAACACCATACTGTGATCCGGAGAACGGAACATAGATGACCTGCGTGCTAATCTACCCTCTACCACCCCCTGCTGCCCCTGCCACCCTCTGCTGCTCTCTCTCACCCTCTGCTGCTCTCTCTCACCCTCTGCTGCTCTCTCTCACCCTCTGCTGCTCTCTCTCACCCTCTGATGCTCTCTCTCACCCTCTGATGCTCTCTCTCACCCCCTGCTGCCCTCTCTCACTCTCTGCTGCCCTCTCTCACTCTCTGCTTCCCTCGTTCACCCCCTGATTCCCTCTCTCACTCTCTGCTGCCCTCTCTCACCCCCTGCTGCCCTCTCTCACTCTCTGCTGCCCTCTCTCACTCTCTGCTTCCCTCTCTCACCCCCTGATTCCCTCTCTCACTCTCTGCTGCCCTCTCTCACCCTCTGCTGCCCTCTCTCACCCTCTGCTGCCCTCTCTCACCCTCTGCTGCTCTCTCTCACCCTCTGCTGCTCTCTCTCACCCTCTGCTGCCGTCTCTCACCCCCTGCTGCCCTCTCTCACTCTCTGCTTCCCTCTCTCACCCCCTGCTGCCCTCTCTCACTCTCTGCTGCCCTCTCTCACTCTCTGCTGCCCTCTCTCACCCTCTGCTGCCCTCTCTCACCCCCTGCTGCCCTCTCTCACTCTCTGCTGCCCTCTCTCACTCTCTGCTTCCCTCTCTCACCCCCTGCTGCCCTCTCTCACTCTCTGCTGCCCTCTCTCACCCTCTGCTGCCCTCTCTCACCCCCTGCTGCCCTCTCTCACTCTCTGCTGCCCTCTCTCACTCTCTGCTTCCCTCTCTCACCCCCTGCTGCCCTCTCTCACTCTCTGCTGCCCTCTCTCACCCTCTGCTGCCCTCTCTCACCCTCTGCTGCCCTCTCTCACCCTCTGCTGCCCTCTCTCACCCCCTGCTGCCCTCTCTCACTCTCTGCTGCCCTCTCTCACCCTCTGCTGCCCTCTCTCACCCCCTGCTGCCCTCTCTCACTCTCTGCTGCCCTCTCTCACTCTCTGCTGCCCTCTCTCACTCTCTGCTTCCCTCTCTCACCCCCTGATTCCCTCTCTCACTCTCTGCTGCCCTCTCTCACCCTCTGCTGCCCTCTCTCACCCCCTGCTGCCCTCTCTCACTCTCTGCTGCCCTCTCTCACCCTCTGCTGCCCTCTCTCACTCTCTGCTGCCCTCTCTCACCCTCCGCTGCCCTCTCTCACCCCCTGCTTCCCTCTCTCACCCCCTGATTCCCTCTCTCACTCTCTGCTGCCCTCTCTCACCCCCTGCTGCCCTCTCTCACTCTCTGCTGCCCTCTCTCACCCCCTGATTCCCTCTCTCACCCTCTGCTGCCCTCTCTCACTCTCTGCTGCCCTCTCTCACCCTCCGCTGCCCTCTCTCACCCCCTGCTGCCCTCTCTCACTCTCTGCTGCCCTCTCTCACCCTCCGCTGCCCTCTCTCACCCCCTGCTGCCCTCTCTCACTCTCTGCTTCCCTCTCTCACCCCCTGATTCCCTCTCTCACTCTCTGCTGCCCTCTCTCACCCTCTGCTGCCCTCTCTCACCCTCTGCTGCCCTCTCTCACCCTCTGCTGCCCTCTCTCACCCCCTGCTGCCCTCTCTCACTCTCTGCTGCCCTCTCTCACCCTCTGCTTCCCTCTCTCACCCCCTGATTCCCTCTCTCACTCTCTGCTGCCCTCTCTCACCCTCTGCTGCCCTCTCTCACCCCCTGCTGCCCTCTCTCACTCTCTGCTGCCCTCTCTCACCCTCTGCTGCCCTCTCTCACTCTCTGCTGCTCTCTCTCACCCCCTGCTTCCCTCTCTCACCCCCTGATTCCCTCTCTCACTCTCTGCTGCCCTCTCTCACCCCCTGCTGCCCTCTCTCACTCTCTGCTGCCCTCTCTCACCCCCTGATTCCCTCTCTCACCCTCTGCTGCCCTCTCTCACTCTCTGCTGCCCTCTCTCACCCTCCGCTGCCCTCTCTCACCCCCTGCTGCCCTCTCTCACCCTCCGCTGACCCTTGCCACTCTCTGTTGCCGTCTGCAACCCTCTGCTCTCTTCCAGCCACCCAGTTTGCCCCCTTTACAAGGCTTTTTCTATAAACTTTTGGATTAACATTAAACTAAGAATATAAATATGTTGGTACCCATTTACACTGTGTATGTGTGTGTGAGAGTGTGTGTGTGTGTGTGTGCATGTTTGAGCTCAATTCTGATGCTTACAGAGCTGGCACTCTAAGCAAGGCTCAGTCTCCAACACTGACAGATGGTTTACGTTTTCTTAAGTGCTGGACAGTTTTGATGTTTTATCACAAGTCCTCTCATTAATGATAGTCCACTCAGAGGATTAAAAACAACTCTTTCTGGGCGAGAAAGAGAGAGAGAGAATGAGAGAGAGAGAGAGTGATACAGAAAGAGAAAGGGGAGAGAGAAAGAGAGATAGGGAGATCAGGAAGTTAAAAGTCCAGAAAACAACATGTTGACACATTAACATTAAAAACATATGAAAAACATTAGCAGGTCTCCAGATGTTACCGTGGTAATCCCGGGACAGAACCATATGATTGGCCGAGAAGTTTAATCATGCAAGTCCATGGCATGGGAGGTAGCAGAGCTCTCAGTGAGTGAGCGACAAGAGAATTCAACCTATGTCATAACTCTTAAGGAGATTAAACCTCTATTTTTCAGATACTTTGAAGATCATCTTTTCCGTCGCAGGGAGCGTTTAATGATCACACGATCACTTAAATTCTAATGTGTAGATTTGAATAAGCCAATGTTTGTTTTGGAGTGAGGCCAGGCCCGTTTTGTGCAGAGCATTCAGAGCACGAGTGGACATGGTCAGACATTACCCTGAACCTTCTATGAAGATATACGTCATTCTTTTATTAGTATAGATTATATTCGATAAGTACATATGGAGTGTGTTAACATGTAGGTCAATCAACAGACAGGACTGTGACGTATGAACTTTTTCTATGTATGATGTTTTTTGTTTACTTATTCAACACACTGTCTGTACTTATATAACTCCATCTACCTATGTGTAATATGCACATAAGCACTTGTATAGCAAAAGTATTTATACAAAACATGTCCCACACATTAGTATAACAGGATGTACTTAGACAGCATATGTACAGTATTAACACAGCATATGAACTTTTAAACCATGTGTACTGTGCAAAGCTTCACAGCAGTTCATATACCTGTACACCCCCCTCCGAGGGGGGTGTTTCTGTTCTTCAGTAGCCATTTCTATTCATATTGTAGTGCAGGTACGCAACAGAAGTGTTTAGGTTCACACGGAGCCTTTGTCGGATGCTGTGAGAGAGAGCTGTAGAGATCCCTGCTGGCTGTCTCTCCTCAGCCGCACCCTTGTTCCTTGTTCTTCCTGTACCCTTGGCAGAGATGAGTGACACGTCCCGTTATACCCACCCCCCCCCCCCCCACCCCCTCCACACCCCCACCACCACCACCGCCACCCTGAAGTCAACGTCCCTCCCTAGGGACGACGGAAATGATTAAGGAAGACAATTTTCAAATACCTTTCTGCCTTTTCCCCATGGTCTGGAAAAGTAGGAGGGAGGGAATGGAGGAGAGATGGAGGGAGAGATGGAAGAAAGATGGAAGGAAGAGGGAGAGATGGAGGAAGACACGGAGTGTGAGGGAGTGATGGAGAGACAGATGGACGGAGAGACAGTGGGAGAGGGAGAGATGGTGGGAGAGACAGAGGGCGAGAGGGAGGGAGAGAAGGAAAAGGATGGAACAGCAGGTCTGCAGAAGAACAGAGGGATTATTATGGGATGAATCCCATCTTGGGGATTGTGTACAAGATGTTCTAAGTTGTCTCAGACATGGCATGCACTGCAGGTGTGTGTTCTCTGTGACATGTCTGTGTGTGTGTTCTCTGTGACATGTGTGTGTGTTCTCTGTGACACGTGTGTGTGTTCTCTGTGACGCGCGTATGAGATAATGAGTTCCAGCACCCTCAGTGGCTGCGGTTGGTCTGCCCCAGAAGCCCTGTACTCATTTAAGACAGAAGACTGGAGAGGAGAGGCTGCCTGCCTGCCTGCCTGCCTGCCTGCCTGCCTGCCTGCCTGCCTGCCTGGCTGCCTGTCTGTCTGTCTGTCTGTCTGTTTGCCTGCCTAACTGCCTGTTGTGTCTGTCTGTCTGCTGCTGGGCTCTCAGTAAGGTCTGAGTTAGAGCACTATCACTGCCGGCTTTTCTACTTGCTTTGTTCACCCTAAATGAAACAAGGTAATTAGCTTGTTACAATTAAAGCGACTCGACTGGATAAATAGTAATCACCCGGAATGAAGTTACCAAGAGCCCTGCAGGGCCACACAGCCAGCTGAGCTGAGCTCATTTACATAATTAAAATATACAAATGATAATGGATTTAGTACTCAATATCCAGGGGCTGAGAAAGCAGAGGAATATATGAAACTATAACAACAAAACTGTAGCCTAAAGGAGACGGGCGACCGAACTCACCTGGGGAGGGAGGGATAGAGGAATGGAGGGAGGGATGGAGGAGGGAGGGGGGAGGGAGGGAACAGACAAATGGATGGGATGGGTGTGACGAGCCTCCTGTGAAAATGAAGGAAACGAAGGAAAACATTAACAAGCTAAATGAGTTACTGATGTGAAATGAGAGAGGGGACGGAGAGACAGAAAAAGGTAGAGCGAGGAGAGAGAGAGAGAGAGAGAGAGAGAGAGAGAGGGAGAGAGAGAGACAGAGAGAGAGTGAGAGGGAGAGAGAGAGAGAGAGAGAGAGAGAGAGACAGAGAGAGAGAGAGAGAGACAGAGAGAGAGAGAGAGAGAGAGAGAGAGAGAGAGAGAGAGAGAGAGAGAGAGAGAGAGAGAGAGAGAGAGAGAGAGAGAGAGAGAGAGAGAGAGAAAGAGAAGAGAGAGGGAGAGAGAGAGAGACAGAGAGAGAGAGAGAGAGATAGAGAGAGAGAGAGAGAGACAGAGAGAGAGAGAGAGAGAGAGAGAGAGAGAGAGAGAGAGAGAGAGAGAGAGAGAGAGAGAGAGAGAGAGAGGGAGAGAGAGAGAGACAGAGAGAGAGAGAGAGAGAGAGAGAGAGAGAGAGAGGAGACAGAGAGAGAGAGAGAGAGAGAGAGAGAGAGAGAGAGACAGAGAGAGAGAGAGAGAGAGAGAGAGAGAGAGAGAGGGAGAGAGAGAGAGAGAGAGAGGAGAGAGAGAGAGAGAGAGGGAGAGAGAGAGAGACAGAGAGAGAGAGAGAGGGAGAGAGAGAGAGAGAGAGAGAGAGAGAGAGGGAGAGAGAGAGAGAGAGAGAGAGAGAGAGAGAGAGAGAGAGAGAGAGAGAGAGAGAGAGAGAGAGAGAGAGAGAGAGAGAGAGAGAGAGAGAGAGAGAGAGAAAAGGGAGTTAGTGGAGGAGAGGAAGAGCAGAAAAGAAGGGTGCACCAATTACACTGGCATAGCGAGAGCCTGGTGGTGGTCGAGCAGGCACCCTCTGGGGAAGACTTGTGCCTGATAACATGAATTGGGGCTGAATTAAACATCTGAAGGGTTGTCCTAAGACAAAACGAAATGAAATTAGACTCTGTCTTTTTACCTCCCAGCGTCAGAAAGCAAGCGGGAGGGCGAGAAGAACCAAGCAGGAATTTTGCAATTAGGTGGGGGACAATGTCACAAAATTAGGCCTTAGAGATTTTCCTACGCCACACTGTTCTGTGGCATTTGGGTTTGGCCATCAGAAGTTGGAGGTGGGAGAAGATGGGTCTTCTTTGCAGGAAAAGACATTAGACACACCACACTGAAACACACACACACACACACACAAGCAGCCAGTAGGGGGAACTGACTGGATGAGAAGTATTCCTCAACAATGGTGTGTTGTCTCTGTTGACTTGTGAATGTCATTGTGTTAAATGTGTGTGTGTACGTGCGTGTGTATTTGTGTGTGTGTGTGTATGTGTACAAGCATGTATGTGTGTGGTTTGTGTGTGTGTTAGTGAGCTGTGTGTAAATAATGAGTAGTAATCAAATCTAATGTAACCAAAGGGAGACACTTGTACAGTGTTGTAATAATCTCATTTAGCAAGAAGCAGATTTAGTGGATAATTGGCCATAACTACAGCCTAATTCCCCTGTTCACTATCAGAGTTGCAGATACACAGCTGCACTC
>NC_085031.1:6548247-6573247 GCF_963692335.1 Osmerus eperlanus
GAGAAGAGAGGAGATTATATGAGAGGAGAGTAATGGGAAGGGGAGAGGAGAGAGGAAATGAGGAGTGGAGAGAAGGGGCGGAGAACAGAGGAGAAAGAAAGAAAGAAAGAAAAGAAAAGAAAAGAGAGAAGGGGGAAAGAAGAGG
Source organism: Osmerus eperlanus (assembly GCF_963692335.1). Taxonomy (NCBI): domain Eukaryota; kingdom Metazoa; phylum Chordata; class Actinopteri; order Osmeriformes; family Osmeridae; genus Osmerus; species Osmerus eperlanus. The sequence goes on from NC_085031.1 coordinate 6,548,393, forward strand.
AGAACTGAAAAATTGAGTGGAAACCTCTGTGTGTGTCTGTGTCTGTGGGGGTGTGTTTCTCTGTTTGTGTTGACACCATACCTCCATAAACCTGATGGTATGGACAGGAAGCAGAAACTCCCAGGTGAACTTTGACCCTGGCGCCAGTAGATGGCCCATCTGTGCCAGGCATTAAGAGGGTCCCCCTGACTCCCCCCCAGCCCTCTCCCCTGACCCCCGCCCTCACTGGTCAACGCTGAGTGGAGGTTCATGGGTAATGGACCCCACACCACAGAGGGTGGGGGCTAAGGAGGGTGTACATGCACATGCAGTAGCTGTTCTAATGCCGTCATTATGGGCTACAGTGCTGGGCTGTACTGTATGAGGCCTCCGGCTAGCACTCCCAATCCCAGATGGGACATTTGATCCAGAAGGACCTAACCCAGAGCTGGACGTCTGGGGCTGGGATCTAACCCCGAGGTCTACTAATGGACCGGGACTGTACATCAGACATAGGTTCAAGACCCATCTCTGTGGAAAACCGATGCTCTCCCAACAGACAGGTTATGCCTGAGTTCACCCAGTCTCACCCTGTCTTCCCCTCTGCTATCCTCTCTTCCTCCTCTCTGCACACCCGTCTCCCCCTGCCTCTTCTCCCTGCCTCTTCTCACTTCCCTCTCTTTCTTTACCCCCCTACTAATACCTGCTCCCCCCTCTTTTCTTTTTCGCTCTCCTCCGTGCCCTCCCCCACTCCCCCCCCCCTCCCCCTGCTCTCCTCCTTGCGTCCCCTTCTTCCTCTCCCTCTCTCTCTTTTATCACCCGTCTCCGTCACACGGAACAACCCGAGACACAGAGTGGTCCAGGTCAGCCAATTGAAAATCCATTTGTTGAATAAGTACCTTTCACTTAAGATAAGAGAGAGAGAGAGAGAGAGAGAGAGAGAGAGAGAGAGTGTGTGTGAGTGTGTGCACGTGTATGCGAGAGAGAGTCTGTGTGTCAGTGTGAGAGAGAGTGTGTGTGTGTGTGTGCGTGGGAGAAAGAGTGTGTGCGTGTGTCAGACGATGCGGGTGCTGCCCCTGCCATCTGTCAGCTGGTAAAGGTCAGAGACGATGGCACAGAGATGGAGAGAGATGGAGGGATGGAGGGATGGAGGGAGGAGGGACAGAACGAAAGCGCCGAGGGAAGACGTCGCGATGGGGCGGCAGGAGGGAGGAGAGAAGATATAGGAGACACAGGGGAAGAGAGGGAGAGTGATGGAAGGAGGGGGGAAAAGGGGAGGAGGGGGGGATATTGTACAAATGGAGACAATCTCCCTTGACAGGGCCGCGTCTGTGTGTGTGTGCATGTGGGTGTGTTGTGACATCATATGAATGCCATAATTGAGTGGTGGTAAATTGCGAGGCGGGTGCCGATGTGTCAATAAACAAGTTCAAGGTGACACGGCAGATCAATACCCCGGGACACGGGCCATCCGGCAGGCTGACTGCGGAGTAATTGGGTGCAAAATGACTGGACTCAACCTTCACGCCACACGACATCCACACGCCTCGCTCACGCCCACGGCAACAGTTTGTACATGTCACACACGCCTTGAGGAGGCTGAGGAGGACAATAATGGATTTCTGTTTTCTTTTGTTCTCTGTTTTTGTGGTGGCCCTGGTGTCAGTGTGTGTGTGTGTGTGTGTGTCAGTCAGTGTGTGTTTCTGCAGATACATGTCTAAATTGTCTAGAATTGGAAAAGAAAGGGACAGGCAGAGAGAGAGAGAGAGAGAGAGAGAGAGAGAGAGAGAGAGAGAGAGAGAGAGAGAGAGAGAGAGAGAGAGAGAGAGAGAGAGAGAGAAAACACAACAGATGTAGTTATTGTATGCAGCAGGACCTGTTTGAGGATAATCACCCTGATTGATTAGAGCAGGTTATCATTAACCCCGTCCCTCCCCAGGGCAGTGTCGATCAGGTATTGATCAGGTATAGATCAGCTGATGCAGATCGATGGATACAGCAGTTTAAACAGAGAAACTCAACTGACAAGAGAGAGAGAGAAACAATGGCAAGATGTGATATTTATTGTAGTTAAAATGTTGTTTCATAACTGAAGTGTTAATCTCCTTATGACGCACAGTATTCTTATCTAGTAGGTGTTTAGACACCATGTTAAATGTGACGTAGCATTACTACTACATAAACACATGCTTACTGTGACATTATCACATGAACGTGCTCACGGTGACATTCCTACAGGAACACTCTTACTGTGACCTCTTAGACAAGTGCTTTACGTGTCATAACTAAATGAACATATCCTTACTGTGACATCACACATGTATCATGTCTATGTAAACAATTCGATTCTTACCAAGAAACCAACCAGAATGAATGTTTGTGACACTGTCCAGGAGCAAACTGAAGACATCCGAATCTCATGAAGGTGAGAAAGTCTGTGTGTGTGTGTTTATGTGTGTGCGTGTTTTAGAGTGAAGTGATGGATTAGGTTCATTTGCAGAGTAAACCCCATCAGATCGTCAGCCCTCCTACAGCATGTGGCCTGCCTGCTCTAGGTCCTAACCTAGCAGTACGGGTGTGTGTGTTTGTGTGTTTGCGTGTGTGTGTAAGTGATATCTGTGTGCGATGGGCCGAGGCGGAGCGTGCCGTGTTGTGACAGCGACAGAGCGATGGCTCTGATTGGACGGACCCCCGGCGTGGTTGAGCGTGGATCGCCAGGGGCAACCGTAAGGTGCTTGGTACAATCAAGAGTGTGCTGACAGGAGAGAGGCCATCACAGTCTGATGATGACCTGGCTAGCTGCAGGTGATCCCAGTGTGTGTGTGTGTGTGTGTCCTGCAGGGCTGACTGAGTGCTGTCGCTCCACCAGGGTTAAGTACCACAGTCCTGACAGACAGACAGACAGACAGACAGACAGACAGACAAACAGACAGACAGGTAGCAGTACCACTGTGTCAGTCTGCAGGAGAACATGATGTCAATCCAAATTAAAAAGTGTGAATCTACTTGTGACTCTAGAGGAGTCTGTACTGGAGACTCTACTGTTGTTTATACTGGTGTCTCTACACGTGTATCTACTGGTGTACACTGGTGTCTCTACTGGTGTATATACTGGTGTATACTGGTGTCTCTATTGGTGTCTCTATTAGAGTCTCGACTGGTGTATGTACTGGTATCTACTGGTATTTTCACTGGTGTCTCTAACCATTCACCTATTTACTAAGGATTGAACCCTAATATTCTCCTGCTTAGGCAAGTATTTTGCTGGGTTCATGGGCAGTGAGTGTGTATGTGTGTGTGTGTGTGTGTGTGTGTGGGAGGATGTTGCAGTGAGCCAGCATGGTAAATATATAATAATAGTTTGAAATGTACTGGCCATCTCTCTCCCCCTTGAGCAACGAAGCCCCTCCCCTCTCCCCTCCCCTCCCCCTCCCCCCAACCCCCCCAGGCTGTGCAGAGGAGCGCTGGGGTATGAAATATGAAAGCGACACACTGTCGTTCAACCTGTCCCATATACCTCTCAGGTGGACTGCAGGTGCACGGCCTCTCAGCCAATGACAAACGAGTGTGCCGTTGCCGGGTGACGGTGATGAACCTGGCGGAGCGTCGGCCTATCAGTCTTCTCCGTTTGGCTTCCCAGCCCGCACGAGACGCCTCGCTGGAAATTTGTCTTATTGAAGGAAGGATGGCTCCAATACTCCCCCCTTACGTACACACACACATACACACAAACACGCATGCATATGCGCACAGACACAAACACACACAGACACACACACACACAGACACACACACACACAGACACACACACACACAGACACACACACACAGACACACACACAGACACACACACACAGACACACACACACAGACACACGCACACAGACACACACACACACAGACACACACAGACACACGCACACACACACAGACACAGACACACAGACACACGCACAGACACACACACACACACACACACAGACACACGCACACACACACAGACACACACAGACACAGTGTTTTGATGAAGTTAACACTCAGTCTGCTTAGAGTTCACTTCTTCTTTCTTTGCCTCTTCCCACGTCCCCCTCTCCTCTTCACCTCCCCCACTCTACCTCCCCTACTCACCTCCCCTTTTCTCCTCCCCTCCCCTCTCCTCCTCCCGTTTTCTCTCCACTTCTTTCCACTGAGTAGTCTCAGAAAGACCAGTCTAGTCTGTGCAAACTGGATTAGCAGGTTAAACACAACCTCAACACATTAAATACCACCCCCCACACAAACACACACACGCACATATGCACACCGACACACACATTCACTCACACATGCACAATTCTCCATTGAGAGTAGGATTAAGATCCAGCACCCTCCTCAGACAGCCTGCTCTTTTAGCTCTAATCCAGTCCTAATCCAGCTAAACACTCTCTCAAGCCTCCCTGGCCTCTACATACAAGCCCCAAACAACCCCACCAACTCCCCAGCCTCATCAGCCCCTAGCCTCCCTAATCCTCCCCAGAGTCTCCCTGCTTCCCCATGCTCCACCCAAGCCTCCCCCCAGCCTCTACCTTAGCCTCCCTGCAGCCCCACAGGCCTATTAAACCCTTGTGAGGCTCCAGTGGGTAATGAAGTGTGAGCGAGCTAATTTCCTGGGCTGAGGCTCCATACAGACTCAACCAGGCTAAGGCCAAGGCTGCAACAAAGGCTAGGGCTTGGGTTGGTGTTGGGGCTGGGGCTGGGGCTGGGGCTAGGGCTAGTGTTGGGTCTGGGGCTTGGGTTGGTGTTGGGGCTGGGGCTAGTGTTGTGGCTGGGGCTGGGGCTAGTGTTGGGGCTGGGGCTGGGGCTAGTGTTGGGGCTGGGGCTGGGGCTAGTGTTGGGGCTGGGGCTAGTGTTGGGGCTGGGGCTGGGGCTAGTGTTGGGGCTGGGGCTAGTGTTGGGGCTGGGCTGCGTTTTCTCTGCTTAAAGACCCTTGTTTAGTTTAATCTCTATCACTCCCATATCATGGCCTCTCTATTCCCAAACACACAGAAACACACCCCTCCCTCTCACAAACATACAAACACATTACACAAATGAAAAACAAAGTAGGGGGGGTTAGAAGGGTGAGATATTATTTAAGTGTTCTTGTAAGCCATCTAAGATATTAATGTTCCTAAGCTACTTATGAATATTTAAGAACATAAAAGGGAGGGGCAGACCACAGAAAGAGAGAGATGTCTCCCTGAGGATGAGAAAGGAGAGGAAAGGAGGAGAGGACAGGAAAGGAGAATCGAGGTGTGGAGAGGAGGAGGGGAGAAGAGAGCAGAGGAGGTACTGGCCTCTGTCAGTCTGACTGATGTGGAGTGTGTAAATACATTGTTAAAACGTTGTGACCGCAACACACAGCCCTGTCAATATGGAAACAGGCTGAGATCATTACCTTCAAACCGTACATGGACAGTATGTGTGTTTGCTCATTACTTATTTTAATGTGAGTGATTTCTAATGAGGTCAATCCCAGCCTCAGGGATTACAGGAGCAGAGCATCTGCTGAGCCGGACCTCAGGTTCTCCTTGAGGAGCAGGACCTCAGGTTCTCCTTGAGGAGCAGGAGCTCATGTTCTCCTTGGGGAGCAGGACCTCAGGTTCTCCTTGAGGAGCAGGACCTCAGGTTCTTCTTGAGGAGCAGGAGCTCATGTTCTCCTTGAGGAGCAGGACCTCAGGTTCTTCTTGAGGAGCAGGACCTCATGTTCTCCTTGAGGAGCAGGACCTCAGGTTCTTCTTGGACAGCAGGACCTCAGGTTCTCCTTGGGGAGCAGGACCTCAGGTTCTTCTTGGAGAGCAGGACCTCAGGTTCTCCTTGAGGAGCAGGACCTCAGGTTCTCCTTGAGGAGCAGGACCTAAGGTTCTCCTTGAGGAGCAGGAGCTCATGTTCTCCTTGAGGAGCAGGACCTAAGGTTCTCTTGAAGCAGCAAATTGTCAAGTTCCAGATGTCTACATGTAAATACTAGAAAACAGCACTATGGCTCTGCTAATCTCTAGAACCATAGTTAAAACAGGGTGTGTGTGTGTGTGTGTTTGTGAATGGATGTGTGTATGTGTGAGTGTGTGTAGTTAAGATGTTTAAGGGTCAGGGTTATTTCTCTAACAGGACAGTAGTCCTGGCACCAGGTCAGACCCACCTAATGCTCTGATTAATATTTAATATTTAAGCAGAGAGGAGAGGTTAATGCTGCTTTAATCCATTAGAGTACCGTCTCCCTCACTATCCACCTCTCCCTTTTTCCTGCTCCATCCATCCCCCCTCCTTACGCACTTACCCCCCCCCCCCCCCTGGAGAACGGTGAGAGAGCAGAGGAACAGGAAGTGGATATGGTACTTAGGCCCTCACACCCCCACACATTAATACAGTCCTACACATCATTCGGGACAGTGTTTATCTCTCTGCTGACGTGTCTCTGAGGAGAATCACAGTGCAGCTACTGTCTCCTAACCACGAGTATACACTTCTAACACTTAAGCACTGAATGACTGAATCAAAGTATTTCCTCAGTCTAAATGAGTCATTGTTTCTTCATAATTTAATTTCTCTAGAACATACTTTAAGATACTTCACACACTTCTCAGGTACTGTGGGCCCTGGTCTACGTTGTCCTGACCCACAAGAACGCCCTTCCTGTTGTCAAGAGACCCTAAAATTCCAAAGTGATCATTCTATGTGGTATCTCTCTCTCACAGTGTTTGTATACAGTATATCTTTTTTTTTCAATTTCTCCCGATCTTTATGTTTGTGTGCTGGTCTGTGTGTGTGTGTGTGTGTTTGTCTGTCTGTCTGTGTGTGTTTGTAATACTATACTTGTGAGGACCACAACCTGACAAAAGACCTTTAAAGTGAGGACATTTTTCTTTGTGAGGACATTTTTGATGGTCCTCACAAGCAAATCGCTTCAAACTCTTACACTGACACCCTATGACCATAGGCATCCATCTCTGCAAATTTCAGCAAATGTCCTCACCTATGTGGTAGGCCGTCAAAAACTGTGTTTTGGCTCTATGCTCTAGTGCACCCCTGTAGGCCAGGCTTGGTGTTGCATTCGGATTTTCCCATTGAGTCGCAGACCTTTTTTGATTGGTTCCTGAATCAGGGCTATTTTTCTGATTGGCTCGAATTTTTACCACATGACCAAGAGAGAGGAAGGATGTGGCCACCTGCTTTTGCTTCATTTGGGAAACCCAAATGCAATACATAGACCTGGATTAACGTTTATATCAGTTACTAAATGTCTCACATATCATATTTGAGCTTGGGCAAAACAAGTAAAAGGGCTGCTAGTTCAATTTTTATTACAATCTAGGCCAAACATAAAGTTTATAAAAATCAATGGCGATTTTGGCTTGACATTTTTGAAAACAATTTTTCCTGGACAAAAAAACGTCTGGCCAAGATTTCTAAATTTGCGAAAATGTCCGGATTCTGCTTTAGTTTCATTATGATCTGCATCAGGTCAAATATTTCAATGTGTGCGCACATTTGCATTGCCCCTGTTTGTAAGTTTCGACTTTTCCCACACCATTTGATCGTTTATAAAATGCTTGCAGCAACTATTGCCCAAATTTCTGCCTGTCAATCTCTCCGCGAAGCACGAAGCGCCGTTGGGAGAGTGGCAGTTTGAAAACGACACCCCTCCCCCACCCCCTCTGCCATGCACTGCACTTGCGATCTGACTTATTGACAGATATCATGCTCACTCTGTTTTACATATGTTGATGAATTCTATACGTACATATTAAGGAAAAGGTTTTGAATAATGCTACTTTTGCTTGTCCATGAGATTTTAGAGAATAGTGACTAAACTAAATTTTTATCTGATATTCAGCCAAACTTTGCATTGCATAGTCTATGCAATTATGTAATTGCATGAAATGTATTTGGTATAGATTAATTAATTGCACACTTTGAATAGTCTCCTAACATAAACATTTGTGTGCCAGTCATAAAATTTGGGAGACAGGCTGCATATCGTGTGGCCTTGGGAGAGTGGTTGTGAAGTGCCAGTTTAAAAACGATACATTTAGTCAATTAGCAGACGCTCTTATCCAGATACCCCACCCCCACTGCTCTGCACTCACTGAATGCGATCTGAAATCTTGACAGACTTATCAAGCTTACTCTGATTTCTTTTTACATGTGTAAAAAAAAAATTATATAGGATAAAAAAAATAATAATAATACTTTTAGCTTGTTCATGAGATTTTCCAGATTTATGACGAATTTTTGTATCTGATATTCAGCCAAACGTTGCATTGCATAGTCTATGAAATGATGTACTTGCATGAAATCTATTTGGTATGGATTAATTAATTGCCCACTTTGAATAGTCTCCTAACATAAACAGAAACAGTTGTGTGCCAGTCATAAAAGTTGGGAGACATAAGGCTGCATATTGTGTTGCTTTTGGAGAGTGGTTGTGAAGTGGCAGTTTGAAAACGATACATTTAGTCAATTAACAGACGCGCTTATCCAGATACCCCTCCCCCACCCCCACTGCTCTGCACTCACTGAATGCGATCTGAAATTTTGACAGAGACTTATCAAGCTTACTCTGATTTTTTTACATATGTAAATAAATTCTATTTAGGATTTAAAAAATATATAATACTACTTTTAGCTTGTTTGTGAGATTTTCCAGACTTATGACAAAACTTTTTATCTGATATTCAGCCAAACTTTGCATTGCATAGTCTATGCAATGATGTAATTGCGTGCAATATATTTGGTATAGATTAATTAACCACATTGAATAGTCTCCTAATATAACCAGATAAATATTTGTGCCAGTCAAGTTGGGAGACCTCAGGCTGCATTTTGTGTGGCCTTAGGAGAGGTTGGTAAGTGGCAGTTTGATACATTTGATTTGGCTTCCAGCACAGCACAACTCACTTACCCCTCCCCCACTAGGTTCTGAGTTGCATAGCTAGTTCAAGTGATGTTTATGACAGGTGGTCAGTGGTGTGTGTAAGTCAGAGGACTCAAATCAGAGAGGGCAATTTAGGGAGGAAAACTGTTTTAAGGATTGTTGATGGAAAACGCGTTTTGGTCACTTTAAGATATATTATTAGATATATTATTATTTTGTTTTAATTACTTTATAGTTAAGTGAATCAGCCCATGCAACATACTAAGATTGTAATAATCAGTTACTTGTGGTCCTGTGCTCTCCTGGTCAAACCTGTGTGCCCGGTTTGGGAGTAGCAGATAGTGATCCATTGTTGTTTTGATGGAGGTCCACAGCAGCAGTCAGCCACACAGGCCAGAACAAAACCACGCAGGGCAGTACAGTCAGCCACACAGGCCAGAACAGAACCATACAGGCCAGAACAGAACCACGCAGGGCAGTACAGTCAGCCACACAGGCCAGAACAGAACCATACAGGCCAGAACAGAACCACGCAGGGCAGTACAGTCAGCCACACAGGCCAGAACAGAACCACAAAGGCCAGAACAGAACCACACAGGCCAGAACAGAACCACACAGGCCAGGGCAGTCAGCCACACAGGCCAGAACAGAAGCACACAGGACAGGACAGAACCACACAGGCCAGGACAGTCAGCCACACAGGCCAGGACAGAACCACACAGGCCAGGACAGTCAGCCACACAGGCCAGGACAGAACCACACAGGCCAGGACAGTCAGCCACACAGGCCAGAACAGAACAACACAGGCCAGGACAGTCATCCACACAGGCCAGAACAGAAGCACACAGGACAGGACAGAACCACACAGGCCAGGACAGTCAGCCACACAGGCCAGAACAGAAGCACACAGGACAGGACAGAACCACACAGGCCAGGACAGTCAGCCACACAGGCCAGGACAGTCAGCCACACAGGCCAGAACAGAACCACACAGGCCAGGACAGTCAGCCACACAGGCCAGAACAGAACCACACAGGACAGGACAGAACCACACAGGCCTGGACAGTCAGCCACACAGGCCAGGACAGAACCACACAGGCCAGGACAGTCAGCCACACAGGCCAGAACAGAACCACACAGGCCAGGACAGAACCACACAGGCCAGGACAGTCAGCCACACAGGCCAGAATAGAAGCACACAGGACAGGACAGAAGCACACAGGACAGGACAGAACCACACAGGCCAGAACAGAACCACACAGGCCAGGACAGTCAGCCACACAGGCCAGAACAGAACCACACAGGCCAGGACAGAACCACACAGGCCAGGGCAGTCAGCCACACAGGCCAGAACAGAAGCACACAGGACAGGACAGAACCACACAGGCCAGGACAGTCAGCCACACAGGCCAGAACAGAAGCACACAGGACAGGACAGAACCACACAGGCCAGGACAGTCAGCCACACAGGCCAGGACAGAACCACACAGGCCAGGACAGTCAGCCACACACGCCAGAACAGAACCACACAGGCCAGGAGGGAACCACACAGGCCAGGACAGTCAGCCACACAGGCCAGAACAGAAGCACACAGGACAGGACAGAACCACACAGGCCAGGACAGTCAGCCACACAGGCCAGGACAGAACCACACAAGCCAGGACAGTCAGCCACACAGGCCAGGATAGAACCACACAGGCCAGGACAGTCAGCCACACAGGCCAGAACAGAACCACACAGGCCAGGACAATCAGCCACACAGGCCAGAACAGAAGCACACAGGACAGGACAGAACCACACAGGCCAGGACAGTCAGCCACACAGGCCAGGACAGTCAGCCACACAGGCCAGAACAGAACCACACAGGCCTGGACAGTCAGCCACACAGGCCAGGACAGAACCACACAGGCCAGGACAGTCAGCCACACAGGCCAGAACAGAACCACACAGGCCAGGACAGAACCACACAGGCCAGGACAGTCAGCCACACAGGCCAGAATAGAAGCACACAGGACAGGACAGAAGCACACAGGACAGGACAGAACCACACAGGCCAGAACAGAACCACACAGGCCAGGACAGTCAGCCACACAGGCCAGAACAGAACCACACAGGCCAGGACAGAACCACACAGGCCAGGGCAGTCAGCCACACAGGCCAGAACAGAAGCACACAGGACAGGACAGAACCACACAGGCCAGGACAGTCAGCCACACAGGCCAGAACAGAAGCACACAGGACAGGACAGAACCACACAGGCCAGGACAGTCAGCCACACAGGCCAGGACAGAACCACACAGGCCTGGACAGTCAGCCACACACGCCAGAACAGAACCACACAGGCCAGGAGGGAACCACACAGGCCAGGACAGTCAGCCACACAGGCCAGAACAGAAGCACACAGGACAGGACAGAACCACACAGGCCAGGACAGTCAGCCACACAGGCCAGGACAGAACCACACAAGCCAGGACAGTCAGCCACACAGGCCAGGATAGAACCACACAGGCCAGGACAGTCAGCCACACAGGCCAGAACAGAACCACACAGGCCAGGACAATCAGCCACACAGGCCAGAACAGAAGCACACAGGACAGGACAGAACCACACAGGCCAGGACAGTCAGCCACACAGGCCAGGACAGTCAGCCACACAGGCCAGAACAGAACCACACAGGCCAGGACAGTCAGCCACACAGGCCAGAACAGAACCACACAGGACAGGACAGAACCACACAGGCCAGGACAGTCAGCCACACAGGCCAGGACAGAACCACACAGGCCAGGACAGTCAGCCACACAGGCCAGAACAGAACCACACAGGCCAGGACAGAACCACACAGGCCAGGACAGTCAGCCACACAGGCCAGAACAGAAGCACACAGGACAGGACAGAACAACACAGGCCAGGACAGTCAGCCACACAGGCCAGAACAGAACCACACAGGACAGGACAGAACCACACAGGCCATGACAGTCAGCCACACAGGCCAGCATAGAACCACACAGGCAGTGCCGGTCCTAGCACATTTGGCGCCCTAGGCAAGATTTATCACCAGGTGTGTAGGTCCTCGAGGGTAGGCTAGGCACATTGCAGCCGATCACCTTCTCAGCAGCTCGGTTGATACGTTGCAGTCTGCTCTTGTCATTCCTGCGGCAGCTGAAGAAATTCAACCTGCCAAAGACAATGATGGTGCACTTCTACACAGCCCTCATTGAGTCCATCCTCACATCCTCCATCACCATCTGGTACGCTGCTGCCACTGCCAAGGACAAGAGCAGACTGCAGCGTATCATCCGCACTGCTGAGAAGGTGATCGGCTGCAATCTGCCCACCCTCGAGGACCTACACACCTCGAGGACATGACAGATTTCTTATTGTTCTATCAAGTGCGGAAGCCTGACCTTCATTGTACTAGCTATACAAGGCTTGCTGTCCCCTCACCTCCCAGGTCAGATATGACCACCTGACTGCTCTGGACTCTTGATTACCTGAATGTCTGACTACCTAACTGCCTGTCTGATTGCTCCCTCAATCACCTAATATCTGTGACGTATTAATTGAATGAAGACAGGTGTTTTAAGGATATTGTATTACACCAAACTAGTTATCTACTGTATTTACTGTATCCTCTTTTCTATCTAACATTTCTCTTGACTAATGGACATCGGTTTCATTTTATATGTAACTGCAAATGGTAATTGGGAAACATACCAACATACACACAAAAAGGCAGTTGAGAACCACTCATTTATCCACTAACAATTTTTATCTTTATATAACTACTGTGTTTGTCTGCACCAACAGCACCAAATATAATTTATTGTATGTGAAAACGTAGGCAACTTGGAAATAAACCGGTTTCTGATTCAGATTATAATGAATGCTTTTGCGTTATCAACCCCTCTGCTAATTTACTAATATGGCCAACATTCTTATAGTCTATGGATTTCATTCATGCTTCATTGATTGGTCGTGGCCAGGATTGCTGTAAGCTAAATAACTAACCAGTTTCCTTGTGCTTGCTAACTCGTGTTAACTGACGTCAGGAGTTATGAATACTGTAGATCTTTTTTTTAAAGCGGTTTACCGCTCTAAAAGACTGCAAGATCTTAAAGAAATTTGCCAACATGTGTCAGCCGTATTGGTAAGTCAATATATTTTTTAGCAGGTATCAGTTATTTTGTGAGTGACTTTACGGTATTAAACTGCTTAATAGTTAAATAGATTTTCATTCGGCGTTGTTGAAATAATCTTTGTGCTTGTGTGCTTACGTGACCTAAATCATTTCATGCGAAAATTGCTAACGCATCTGTAATAGTTCGGTAGTTAAAATACATAATCAAAATAAGTCCATTAAAACCCATACACCACAATCTGCTTTTACATTAAATCGTTTAATTCAAACTCGTGCAAATTGGTTTGTCGACAACTAAAGTGAAAGCCATAGTCAGTATATGAGCGGCATATACCGAAAATGGCGATCCGGTGGTGGACAAAAGAAAAGTCATGTGATCTAAAATCTACCTAGTAACAGAGTAGTAACCAGTGGTCCTCACACCCGCGGGTCTGTGCACATATTTTTTCTAACGAGTGTATCGTGATTTTGAGGTGACTTCTGGCCTCGTGAGAGCCATCTAGTGCTAAAATATATTTTTGCAGGCTCCCTGCTCCTCCAGATAGGGTGGCCCTCACTTCGTGGGGTCTGAGTCAAGGTCCTCACATGGGTACAATAACCAGTATGTGTGTGTGTGTGTTTGTGTGTGTTCACCCCTGGCCAGTGGTTTGTCTTGCTGGCTCCTCCCTAGCCAGGGTTACACATCCGAAACACTTTCTGAACAGGACTCACTAAATGATGTCTTGAGGGCAAAGGTGTGTGTATGTCTACGGAGGGTGTGCGCGTATGCAAGTGTGTGTGTGTGATGGGGTGGGGGTGGGGGGTTAACCTGAGTCCCATGATGTGACCTGGGGCAGGGGGAGATGGATGGCTGTTGTGGCTGGCCTCTAGGGATGGTGGAAGGGAGGCAGGGGGAGGGTGGCGGGGGCATGCTTATTTACACAGAGCACCCCTGGGTGGGGGGGGGGAGGGGAGGTGGGGGAGGGGTTATCATACACACACTCCAATACATCCTCATACACACTCACTTCTTAGTAACACTGACACGATTGCAGAAACACACACACACATACACACACACATCTAGCGGGGAGGTTGATGAAACTAAGATGTTGTTGTGGGTCGTATGTTGTTGTGTGATGGTTGCACAAACACCATGTATGTCACCAGAAGCAGTTTGTTTTCCTGGCAGGAATTTCCTGCTGTTACCACTCCATATTAAATTATCAAATAACATTACACAATTGTATGGTTCTGTTGTTTGAATGTGTGTGTATGTACATGTGTGTGTGTGTGTGTGTGTGTGTGTGTGTGTGTGTGTGTGTGTGTGTGTGTGTGTGTGTGTGTGTGTGTGTGTGTGTGTGTGTGTGTGTGCGAGAGTGAAGGTGTGTGGGTGTCTGGGTGTCTGAATGACTGTCAATCGTTTTTTTGTCGCTCATAAACTGAACATGGATGTGACTCCTCTTCCACTTCTCTCTCACACTCTTGGACAGATGACCAATCACATTGATTCACTCTTAAAGGTGAGTAAACCCTGCTTGTAACTGTTTACAGGAACTGAGATATATGCTGCTATTAACAACCAGCGGCAATCCTAGTAAATCTGAAGGGGATAAATCCGAACATATTGATGAATCCGTAGTTAGCCTCGGCTGGAGCAAAGCACAAAATGTACATGCGCTGGTGCATAACACACACACGTACACAGACACACACACACATTCAAACACACACACTCGAACATATACATGCACAAACAGACACGCACACATTCTCATGCACACATGCACACCTTCGTGTGCAGACAATGCAGACGAGACAGTCCTGTTGGTCGTTCAGTCAATCAGAGGGCCATGCTCTTGGTGGGTCAAGGTTCCTCCTGTCCAGTCCTAGCACCCCCCGCCCCGCCCCACACACACACCAGGGATCCCAGAGAGACCACTAGAAGATCACAATCGATTCTGCTCAATTACAAACAAATCGAAATGTGATTTATCTGCCGAAGGAATCATTTCAATATCAAGAGAGAGAAGGAGCAGGAGGAGACCCCATCAATAAAGTCTTCCTCACCCCTCCCTCCCTTCTCACTCCCCTTCCCCCTCTCTCCTCCCCTCTCCTCCCCTCTCTCTAGCCCTCCCTTCCCTCTTCTTCTCTCCCTCCCCTCTCCTCCCCTCTCTTCTCCCTCTGAACATGGTCAGTCCCCCAGTGACCCTATCATTCTGAGGGATGTCAATACAGTCAGTCAAGCACAGAAAAAGACCAGGCGATATTTTAGATCCCCCTGCCCCCCTCTCCCCCTCCCTCTTTAACACCCCCCCTCTCCCCCTCCCTCTTTAACACCCCCCCTCTCCCCCTCCCTCTTCACCTCCCACCCCCCTCTCCCCCTCCCTACATAATTCCCTTTCTCTCCTTTTCTTTTTTTGGACTTAATTAAGTCAGGAGGCGTCTGTCGGGGGGTAAATCTTGCGGGCGCGCAATGCAGCGGTCGGTCAGGCTGACATTTGATAATATTGCTCCTCATGCTGATTGAAATTGATTTTGTAGGCCGAGGTGGCGAGCTGCGCGGCTCCTGACAACGCTCAGCCAATCAGCTCAAGGACAGGGTGGCCGTCGGCGTGGCAACTCATATTCCTCCGAGTGATGGGCGGCCGGACGGCTCTGTGTGTGTGTGTGTGTGTGTGGTGGGTTCGGACATGAAACACCGTCTCGGGGTCATGGAACTGGCAGTCACATTTCCCATAAATCAGTGGGAAAACAGAGAGACGTCTAGGTCTCGTGTGTGTGTGTGTGAGTTTCTGTGTTTGCACGCACCTTCTCACCTCAGCACTATAATGCATATATTTACTCCTAATAGACACTTATAATGTTACATCCAATTAATGTTTTAATTGGTGCTGTAGAAGGGGTGTATGCTAACTAAGGAGTCTTAATGAGATGCCACTCACAAGCAGAGTCTCAACACAACATACGTCCTCGTCAGATTAGCATGTAGGGCAGTAACACTATAGATATAGACATAGTGCTAGAACCACTCTAGTCACTGTGCTAGAATCACTCTGGTCACTGTGCTAGAACCACTCAGGTCACTGTGTTAGGACCACTCTAGACACTGTGTTAGGACCACTCTAGACACTGAGGTAGAACAACTCTGTTATCTGTGTAAGAACCACTCTAGTCACTGTGGTAGGACCAGTTTGGTCTTTCCTGTCCAACAGTACGGAGGCTTTAGACTTTAGTTCAACATCCTAGCACAGTCTGGTGGCTGACGAGGACTCAGGGATGTGATTGTGTGACTGTTCCTCTGACACATTCTGTAGCATTCTAAGTGGGGCAGCGGTGTCAGCTGTCGACGTTCTCAACGGCACCCCTCGCTCCACTTTCTGTCGCCGTGGTAACCTTCTTTCATTAATCTGATTGCACTGCTCCAGGCAACAGCAACCAACTGGAGGAAATTGCTTTTATTTTGGAGTATTTTCCAAATTAATTGTAATATCCACCAGTGGTTAATTGTGTGTGTGTGTGTTTTCAGGGTGAGTTGGCCCAGATAGAGACTGATGCAGAGGTCATCTCAGCGGACTAACATTAGACTGGGCTGCAGCCTGCAAGAAACTAACCTTAACCTGGCTAATGACACAAACTCTCCAGTACGCGTGGCATCTGCTCACAAAACCAACCAGAGAAACACCACGTCACCATATTTCTAAGAGAAGCTTAAACTAACCCAGCCTTGTTAGCCTAGTCAAGCTTGTTCTAGCACAGGCCAGTCTAACCTATAGCAGCCTACAGTAGCCTAGCCCCAGCAGGCTACATCCTGACAATTAACCCCTGCCCTGCCCTCCCTCCACACATCACCGCTACAGTAATTAGGGAGTCAATCCCAATCGCATGTATCACTTACCCTGTCCTGTTCGTCAATACTGGCTGTGACAGGTTCATTTAGCTGCGGGTCCCCCCCCCCCACCACACACCTACCCATAAAACGCTACAAAAAGGCAGGACAAATTATTGAGGGAATAAAGAGGGGGGTGGAGGCAGGGGGCCGGGCAGTTGGGAGGTTAGGGGGAAGGCTTGAAACCGCCTTTCTGAAAGGCTCAAGTGACAATTAGCATTGAGCAGTTGCTGGAAAACCCACAGTCAATGACACAGGATCACAGACTGTCACACCCTGGCACACACACACACGCACACACACACATCCCGAGCACACACACACACGCACACACACACATCCCGAGCACACACACACACACACGCACACACACACATCCCGAGCACACCCACACATGCACGCACACACTGACTGAGAGGTGTTGAGGTCAACAGCGGTGGTCAGTGAGCTGTCAGAAAGCTCTCCACGCTGGGTATCATGGGTCGATGACTGACCTGACGTGTGATGCGATCTGTGTTTTCACCTCATGGCTATAAACAAATGTCCACTCTCTGCGTAAACATGGGCCAAACACACAAAGTGTCAAGTCTGTTTTAATTATGGATGAGTATCTCCCTCACAGAGCTGATGATGTCCCTTAATTAGCTTGTTCTTTACTGATCCTCAGCTTGCAATCACAAAGCTTGGATAAACAGGCCTGACAGCCTTAGTTAGCCAGCCCCTGCTCTCCCAGGCAGTTACATGTCACTCATGTCCACAACATGTTACCATGTCATTACATGTTACCAATCACTACTACATGGTCCTTCTGTATATTATCACACGTATATTATTACACGTTACCAATCACTACGAGGCTACATGTCACTAAATCACCACAATCCAGACAAACCGACGGCTGATATTTCCCTGTGTTCTAATTACTCCATAGCTCTTAGTTGATGAACCTTTAATTGCTGCTCTGTTCGCTGCTCTCTCCCACTCCTCCGTACTGTGATTGCTCTCTATAATTACCACTGATGAACCCACAACACTCACACACACATTTTGGACCGCTTACCCATCCAGAACACATTCCTGCCTTGGCTGAGAGCAAATGATGATCTAATCTTAAATACACTGTTGAAACACAGGGAGGCTATCTCCTCTCTCTGGGGCTCACTGGGAAAGTATGATCTCCTAAGATCTCATACTAAAGGGTTTAGTTAAACTTGAATCTATATACTCAATATTAGTAGTTGAATATGGAGAGGGTGGAACTGTCATGCTTGAGAAAGGTTAATATTGTGGCAAGCTGTGTCCAGCAATTCTGAGTGAAAACTTGGAAGTTTTTTGGGTTGAGAGTATCTTAAAGCACATATTACTAATAGTTTTATATTAGCCATTGAATATGTTCAATTAATTATTTTATAATACTAGTGGCATATGCTCTATATTATTTTTAGAATGAATACTCCCTGGGAAGTATGTTTGTTTTTGTACCATGGAAAACAATGTTATGTTTGTTCCTTTGTGATTAATTCTTTCTAATCAAATCTCTTGAATTGATTTATACAACTGGGATTTCAAAATGAATAAACACCACTTATTTTCATGAATCAGAAAGTAATTCCTGAATTGACCACGAAAATGTGAGGTTTGTTGGTTCACAAACCATTTAAAGATTAAAATCTACTTGTGAAGGGATTTTTGGGAGTTGTACAGTACGTTTTCCAGTGTGTTTGTGTGTGTGTGTGTGTGTGTGTGTGCGCCAGTGGACAGCTCTTAATGAATAGCACTCCACTTAAAGAGTAGTACTGGCAGACTACCATAGCATGACTATTGTTGTATTGGTACGCTTAACCCCCTCATCCATCCCCAACCCACCCATGTTTTTAAAAGCGTTTGCGTGGATTCAAAGCCGGCTTACGTATAATTCTCTGACTAAACTTGCTGTGGAGAAAGCTAAGAGAAAGCTGAGAGCTCTCTTTTTTAAGTTTATAATCACTCTCTCCTTTATCTGGGAGATAATACTACTGTTGGGTTCTTTCTCTCTCTCCTGCGCCCTGCCTGCCTCTCTCTCTCTCTCTCTCCTCTCTCTCTCCTCTCTCTCTCTCCTCTCTCCTCTCTCTCTCTCTCTCTCTCGTCTCTCCTCTCTCTCTCTCGCTCTCTCTCTCTCTCCTCTCTCTCTCTCTCTCTACTTCCCTGCACCCCCCCCCCCTCTCTCTCTCCAGGACATTAGAGATATTGCTGGGACAGGGACATGTGTGTTAAGTCACTTAATCAGAAAGCAATGGGTTGAAAATCTTGTTTGGCTCCTTGTGTGTGCCGCCTCCCCTGCGAGTCAGGAGGAGGAGGAGGAGGAGGAGGAGGAGGACCTTAGGTCCAGCCCAGCAGAACATGCATTATCTGTTAAGCAGCTAGCAGAGACTATCATTGTCTGACTCCCTCTGGGGAGAGGGCCTCACTCTTTCTTCTCTGTTGGTCTCTCCACCTCCCTCTCCTCTCCTCCTCTGCCCCCAGTCCCCCTCGCCTTCTCTGTTCTCTCCAGTCCTCTGACCCCCTATGCCCCCCCCCCGCCCCGCTCCCCCCACTTACTCTTCCGTCAGTTTGAGGGCGTAAATAAATAGACCCTGTTAACTGGAGCCCCCCTGTTGTAACTCTAACCTGTCAACACAAATGCATAATACCTTACCTCAACACTGCTCTGGTACAGGGAGAGGGACAGATATACAGTGCGTAATAGAGGTATAGACAAAGAAAAAGAGAGACAGAGAGAGAGGGAAAGAGAGAGAGGGAGAGAGAGAGAGGGAGAGAGAGAGATGATCAGCTTGACTGCATCACCTGCTGTTTCCTCCACTCTGATCACGAAAGAGTCTGAGATATCTTGGTCTCTTCCTCTCTTTTTCTCTCCCTTTCTCTCTCTCTCTCTCTCTCTCTCTCTCTCTCTCTCTCTCTCTCTCTCTCTCTCTCTCTCTCTCTCTCTCTCTCTCTCTCTCTCTCTCTTTCTCTATCTCCACCCAGGGGTCCAAGCGAGAAATCCAATTACTGTGGCTCATTTGGCCAGGTGAATCTCTGCTCCTCTCTGAAAATCACACCACAGAAACATCTCTCATTCTCTCTCTCTTACTGTTTCTCTCTCTCTCTCTCTCTCTCTCTCTCTCTCTCTCTCTCTCTCTCTCTCTCTCTCTCTCTACTTGTCTCAGTTTGTTTTTTTCATGCAACTTTTATTTATTCTTATACCATCACCCCCAAAAAAAGAAAAAAAAGGTTTTGTTGTCTCCAAAGAAGAAGAGACTGTAGTAGAGAGGAGATCATGGAGAGATGTATCAGAGAACAGAAAAGAGGGGAGAGAATAGAGGAGAGAAAGTTGAGAGGAGAGAGCAGAGTGGATATGGTTTGGGAGAGATATCAGGCTCTGGAGGGGGGGGGGGTACTCAGAGCCATATGGAGGAACAGACCATGCACAGCAACCCTACTGTTATACACACACAGACACATACAGACATGCTACGTTTTATGACAGATTAGAGGAATCAAAGTCACGTTCATTCCTAGTGTATTTTGTTCCCCTGTGAGTTGAGACCTCCTAAACTTCCCATTCTGCATCTGAAAATTGTGAATATGGAGCCCTCTAATCTGACCTTTAGTGTTACCAGAGCTGGACATCACCAAAGATTACCACATCCATACAGCTCATCCTGGTCTCAACTGCAAGAATTACCCCAGAAAAACTCAAGCTAAACCTTGGACAAAAAACTATTTTTTAAGTCATAAGTGAATTGATTTTCTTAATTATCTAAAAGTAAAAAGTAGAGATTGTTTTGTTGTGATTTAGCTGCAGATGTGCAGAGAGGGAGGGCAGACAATCTCGGTTTCATTTCATAATTGAGTGAAGCGTAGATGGATCTATGGATGGAGGGATGAATGAGAGAGGGAGGGAGGGAGGGAGGGAGGGAGGGAGGGAGGGAGGGAGGGAGGGAGGGAGGGAGGGAGGGAGGGAGGGAGGGAGGAAGGGGGGAGTACATCTGGAGCCTGGTGACAGAGGCAATGCATTGTTTTGGATGTGAGGGACAGAAGGATGTAAAACCTCCATCATCTCTTCATCTTCTTAAACTTTAGCTTTGTTTTCTGTGATCTGCCAGTGTGACCCTGCGGGCAGCAACGTCCATCTCGTGAAAGCTTCAAATCCGCCAGATAACAGTACTCAAACTCCGCCGAGGTTACTAAACCGTGACGTTGTGTTGTACAAAAGGCTCTGTACAGACACTTACCTCCCCCCCGCCCTACAACAGGCAGGAGAAATCCTTTGTCTTCAAATCTTCTAAGGCCACTCCTCCTTGTTTTGTTTTTTACTGAAAAGGAAAATAAAAAGCAGCAGTTTGTATTCTCTCTTTTGGTTAGCATTCTACCTGTCCCCCGGTGGTTAAAGGCCTCCTGACCAGCTGTCTAACCCTCGGGGGAGTTAGAGGACCAGGAACTAGCGGTTACTTTTCTAATGGTCTTTCAACAGGTGTAATCTGAGGATGAGACTGATGAGAAAGGAGGCAGTGTTGTGAAGAAGAAGATGAAGAGATATGGCCTACAAGCTTGACACACACACACACACACTTGTGCAGGGGGCGGCAACACCAAGAAACACACACATGCTGGAAGTTCCCCACTGAAGGAATTCTTGGTCTGCATGTCTTCCATCCAGCTGTCCTTCCTCCCAGGGCAGCCAGGAGCAGTGGTCAGCAGCCACATCAACGGTGCCTGGGACCCAAGCACTCACCACTGTCCTGGTCTAGGACCCAGGTCCAAGTACTCACCACTGTCCTGGTCTTGGACCCAGGTCCAAGTACTCACCACTGTCCTATTCTGGGACCCAGGTCCAAGTACTCACCACTGTCCTATTCTGGGACCCAGGTCCAAGTACTCACCACTGTCCTTGTGTAGGACCCAGGTCCAAGTACTCACCACTGTCCTTGTGTAGGACCCAGGTCCAAGTACTCACCACTGTCCTTGTCTAGGACCCAGGTCCAAGCACTCACCACTGTCCTGGACTGGGACCCAGGTCCAAGTACTCACCACTGTCCTGGTCTGGGACTTTTGCAGGAGCATGATCTGTTCTGCATGGTTTTACATTGGGGTTCTTATGCGTAGGTAGCCCACGTGAGCACAGGGGAGCACGACATGCAAACTCCACACTGACAGGCTCATCAGACACCACACACAAGCTCCAAATAAAGCCCCCAGGGAAGGAATTGAACCCTGGACCTTCTTGCTGTGAGGCAGCAGTACAAGGCAAGTGCCACTCAGAGCGGCTGAACCGGAGCCCGGCAGCGGTGTGGAGCTCAGCTGGTCAGGTGTGGTGTTGGAGATAGGTAGGAGGTGCCGGGTCAGGTCCTTCAACACATCAAACAGCAAGAACCTTGCTGTCCCAGGTGTGTCCTCACACCAGCCTCCCTCACCATCCCTCTCAGAACCTGCACTCCTGCCACTCCAATTAACACCCCCTCACACACACTCATACACACACACTCAGATACACGCACACACACTCAGATACACACACACACACTCAGACACACACACACACACACTCAGATACACACACACACACACACACACACAGGGGCATGAGACTCCCCCGCTTCCTTTCATGCCCACACACATGCATGCTGATCCATGGATACGCGCACGCACATGTTCTCGCACACGTAGGTTCATACATGAGCGTGGACCCGTGAACATGGATGAATGGATACGTACACACTCACCCACTCACACGCGCGTTCACACGCAGGCACACGGGCGAATGGATTCACGCTCACACGCACGCCCTTGCATTCATACAAACACCCGCGCACATACCTCTCGTGCCCCTCACATTCGTCACTTCAATAAATTGAGATGCTGAGAGGGGCCTTTGATCAGATCTGTGGTCATTAAGCAGACCCACCTGAGGCTGGCCTTCCCCGGGATGGGACCGTCCACTCCAGGCACATCTCAGAGGGCTCAGGACCACACACACACACACACACACACACTTGGCAGAGTTGGTTATGTGACAGATAAAAGACATGCAGCCTGGTCTGGCACAGGAGGCTGTCGCAGAAGTTGGAGGAAGCCACTTGTATTCACTTTGTATTATAATAATAACAAGGTGAAAGACGTCAGAAGTGTGTCTAAAAAGCTTCCCCTCCACTCTCTAGCCCTGATTCAAAAGTGTGTGTGTGACATTGTGTGTGTGTGTGTGTGTGTGTTTGAGGGGTCTTGTGAATAGCCTGTGCTACAATCAACAATGTGGTCCCATCTGCCCCTAAACAGCTCTCTATCTGATTGGTGGAAGGCTTCTTTGAATTTTCTATTCTTCTCTAAGAGTATCAGGAGAGGATAGGAGAGGAGAGGAGAGAAGAGGAGAGGTGAAGTAAGGAGAGGAGAGGAAATGAGAGTAAGTAGCTATGGGTCAGGGATGGGCTGGGAAGGCCAGGCAAAGCTCTTTCCAACAAGTTGGTGTGTGTGTGTGTGTGTGTTGTAGATGGAGAGAGAAAGAGAGACATGAGCGATCTAGGACGACATTAACAAGACAATTATACTATCTCTCCTCTCCCTCCTCCCATTCTCTCCTTCCACTCTCTACCCCACCTCTCTCTCCCTTCACTCTCGCCCCCTCCTGTCTCTACCCCACCTCTCTCTACCTTCACTCTCGCCCCCTCCTGTCTCTACCCCACCTCTCTCTCCCTTCACTCTCGCCCCCTCCTGTCTCTACCCCACCTCTCTCTACCTTCACTCTCGCCCCCTCCTGTCTCTACCCCACCTCTCTCTCCCTTCACTCTCGCCCCCTCCTGTCTCTACCCCACCTCTCTCTACCTTCACTCTTGCCCCCTCCTGTCTTTACCCCACCTCTCTCTACCTTCACTCTCGCCCCCTCCTGTCTCTACCCCACCTCTCTCTCCCTTCACTCTCGCCCCCTCCTGTCTCTACCCCACCTCTCTCTCCCTTCACTCTCGCCCCCTCCTGTCTCTACCCCACCTCTCTCTCCCTTCACTCTCGCCCCCTCCTGTCTTTACCCCACCTCTCTCTCCCTTCACTCTCGCCCCCTCCTGTCTTTACCCCACCTCTCTCTACCTTCACTCTTGCCCCCTCCTGTCTCTACCCCACCTCTCTCTCCCTTCACTCTCGCCCCCTCCTGTCTCTACCCCACCTCTCTCTCCCTTCACTCTCGCCCCCTCCTGTCTTTACCCCACCTCTCTCTACCTTCACTCTCGCCCCCTCCTGTCTCTACCCCACCTCTCTCTCCCTTCACTCTCGCCCCCTCCTGTCTCTACCCCACCTCTCTCTCCCTTCACTCTCGCCCCCTCCTGTCTCTACCCCACCTCTCTCTCCCTTCACTCTCGCCCCCTCCTGTCTTTACCCCACCTCTCTCTCCCTTCACTCTCGCCCCCTCCTGTCTCTACCCCACCTCTCTCTCCCTTCACTCTCGCCCCCTCCTGTCTTTACCCCACCTCTCTCTCCCTTCACTCTCGCCCCCTCCTGTCTTTACCCCACCTCTCTCTCCCTTCACTCTCGCCCCCTCCTGTCTTTACCCCACCTCTCTCTCCCTTCACTCTCGCCCCCTCCTGTCTTTACCCCACCTCTCTCTACCTTCACTCTCGCCCCCTCCTGTCTTTACCCCACCTCTCTCTCCCTTCACTCTCGCCCCCTCCTGTCTTTACCCCACCTCTCTCTACCTTCACTCTCGCCCCCTCCTGTCTTTACCCCACCTCTCCCTCCCTCCCTCGCTCTCTCTACTACACCTTTCTCCCGCCTCCTTCTCTCTTGAGATCCCTTTAAAGCATGGTGTAAATGTGAATGATTTTGAAAATATTTTCAAACGTGTCATTACAATTCAAATGATTCTCATATGTTGCGTAGGACTCTTGTCTAGATAATGAAGGTGTGCAATATTCTAGCAATGTGAATAAATAGATTTTAACATGGTCTGCCAGCTATCACTGTGTTATTGGCGTGTGT
>NC_085031.1:6578247-6584540 GCF_963692335.1 Osmerus eperlanus
CACACCTCCGCACAGCTCCTCCCCAGCTCCCCCACCTAATATTCCCATCAAACAACAGAGCCGTTTTGTTTTGCTGATCAGTAGTTTCACCACAGCTGAGAGGAGCCCGGAAAAAGAAAGCAGCCAGGCAGACGTAAACACAGCTGCTCTCTCTCCCAGTCCCACGTGTCACACAACACCACCAAGTAATGGGGTTTTTACACCGTGTGTGTGCGTGTGTGTGCGTTGACACCCTACTCTCCACCCAGCCCAGGTAATAGCGTTGAGTACATCCTGCCCAGGATGTGAGCCGTACGAGGGGCGGAGGACTCGGAGGTAGTTTAGGTCGCGTGTCACCGCTTAATGAACAGTGGAGTCGTGGAGCATGCCGGGGAACACCACGGTAACACTCTGGGGGAGAGACGGTGCGTGTGTGTGTAAAACGTTCGGTACGTTGGCATGTGTGTACGTGTGTCCGATTGTGCGTGTGTCTGTGTGTAGGTCTGTGTCCGCCTGCGTGTATGTGTGTGTGTATCAAGGCGTGTATCGATGTGTGTGTGTCGCACCATTGATGTTTCTGTCCCTCCGTGCTGTGTACTGGTGTCAGCGGGGCTTCTGGGGTCTGTAGTCCTGAGAGCCAGCAGAGTGCTGAAGGCCTCGTCCTAACAGCCAGTCGCTAACACCCAGACAGAGGTCTGGGATTAGGAGCATCTGGGCATCACCTCAGGGAACATTAACAGTTGCCAATGTCTTCACACACAGGGAGTGCGCAATTTACATACACACACAGGAACACATACATGCACACCTTTTCCCATCTACAGATCCCTTGTCTCCACCTGATCATAACAGACCAGAACAATCTGACGAAGAACAACACCAGAAAATCAAACCGTCACCAGAGAACAGAGTTGCTGCCTCACTTTGTCATTTGTGGAACAAATGCCTGACAAAACCCCAAATACCACAACAAAAGCAGTGTGTAGTATGTAGCATGTACTACGTAGTATGTAGTAGTGTACGTAAGTGTATGTAAGACTGTAGTATGAACAGTAGTGTACTAGGTACTGTCCTGTGTGTATTAACTTGTGTGTAGTGGGAAATATGTAGCATGTTGCATGTACTATGTATTGTTTTGTATGTAGTGTGTACCATGTAGTGTGCAGAGTTTATATTGTGTGTAGTAGGTAGTGTGTAGCACGTTACATGTAGTGTGTAGTGTGTAGCATGTCATGTGTAGTATGTAGTATGTAAAGGGATGTATATGTGCTGTGTAGTACATAGTATGCTGTATAGTGTGTAGTAGGTAGTGTGCGGTGTGTGGGGCAGAGTGTGTGCTGTGGACTGTGTCGTGGCTAGTACAGGCGTGAAGACAGGTAAACAGATGTACCAGTAGGGAGAGCAGACTGACAGCCATGACACTGAACTAATCAATAAACTCAACCGCAGGCTGTTGGGCCACTGTGTTAGTGTAGCTTATACACCTGTCAATTAACACACCCACTCTCTCTCTCTCTCTGAGCCACTGTGTGGTACTGTACACAATCTGTCAATTAGCACACTGCGCCTCTGGTCAGCCTGTCCATACAGGTGAACCCAGCTGGGTTAATATGACCCAGAGACAGGGGCCTTCCACCCATCACTCTCTCGATTTCTCTTTCACACACACGTTATAACACTGTTACATTAACACTGGCCGACTACATCATACAGCACTACTGTGGCAATAGATTGAAATTAATAGACAGCTAAACTATAGAATTTTCATAATTCATTGTGATTGACTTTACTTTTGGATCATTCCCACAATGACACACACATACACATACATACATACACACACTCATCTAACAACTGCCAAAGGGCAATTGTCTGGAATCACTGGTGGATGGATCAAGAGTATTGGCAGTTTTCCTATTAGAGCCATAGAGATGCATTGTTGTCTGAGTGTGGATGCATTCTTCGGGTCTGAGTGCCGATCAATCTGGGCTCCAATCAGCCCAGCCCTCCACCTGCCAGCCACACCCCCGCCGCTCAATGTCACCAAGACCATTTCCCCCCTGACCTCTGACCCCAGCCTGTGGAGGGGTTGCAAGGCGCTGAGGGTCACTGGAATCGATAGACCACTCTGAGGTCTCCTGACTCCCTGATAGAATACGGTCCACCATTCATATCGGCACAATATTGTGTTGAGTACCGATGCATGTCCTATATCTGTAAAACCTTTATAAATGTATTCCTCAATAGCAGCCAGTAAGCCCGTCAATGAGCCAGCCAGTCATTAAGAGAAATTAGCAACCTAGCAACCCACACACAACTTTGTTTGAAATTGGATCAATATGATCGAACATAAATATTAAACATACTAAGGATACTGTACAACATGGCATAAAAAAACGTCATGCCAGGCAAACTCTCCTCTCTTCTCTACTCCTCTCCTTCCCTCTCACTGCACCTGCTCCCCTCCTCCCTTGCTCTCTCCTGGTATTCCCAAGGGGGGGGGGGGGGTGTATGTGTGTGTGTGTGTGTGTGGCGGGGGGGCTGCTGTCGAGCCTGTTGTGTTGGTGATGGGGAGTTAAACAGATATATCCAAGCGTAAAATCTAACAGTGTCCCCAGCCAGCCCCGAGGGCCCTGTTTCAAATCAACTACATATCAATTGAGCTGCGTAGAGCGGATCCTATGATAAATTCTATTCCTCCGCCGCCTATAAATTACATTTTTTCTATTGTATTCCACCGCCCTCCTCCTTTCCCTCCTCCTCCCCACTAGCACTCTTTCCTGCCCTCATTCTGTTTTTCTTCCAAACTCTCTCCCCTTTGCTAGCCTCCCCAGAGAGAAGCGCTAACAAACACCAGCGTCCACATCAGCAGAGAAACTGCCTCAGACGCCTTCACACACACACAAACACACACACACGCTTAGCCCAGTCTCCCAGTGCAGGGAACATTCCCTAGCAGTGCAGGCCTGTAGTTGATGATCTCATTGTGCTCTGTAAGTACAAGCTCAGATTGAATTACGCCGAGTTCTATTGTCTGTCCACAGCCCAGGCTGCAGCAGCCGGGCTAATAAATGACCAATTTAGCCCATCTGTGAGAAGGCCTCTCCCCTGCTTCACTTACTTAATCACTCCTCCATCTATAACTCTGCTACACTCAGGTAGAGACATGCTGGTTAAACACCCTAAAGATACTCCACACTAGCACAATGCACACACACGCACACATTCAGTCACACAGATAATATAATGTGAAAACACAAACAGAAACTGTGGATAATTCGGATGTTTATTGCTTAGCAATCGAGCTCCCGTATCTGAGAAAGTCAAGCAGACCCTAATGTCTCCAATGTCCCGGTCTTCCAGTCTTCCCAGTGTCGGTGTCTGGGCTCCCTTCTCAGTCTGATGGTCCCCAGCAGGAGACTGCAAGAGGAGGGGGGGGGGGGGAGGAATGATTCAGCCCCAGGCCAGCATGCCCCCCTCCCCCCACCACCACCTCCTCCTCCACTCCGCCACCCCTCTCCCCCTCGTCTTCCCCCAGCCATGCACCCCCCCCCCCCCCCAGCCCCCTGAGTGATGTGATGCCGAGGCTTACGCCTGCTCCATCCGGCCTTCTACATCCGGCCTGCTCCGGTGTCTGGCTCCTGCCTCTTCACCCCATTGCAGTAATGGAAATGATTGGGGTGTGTAGGCCTAACTGTTTACACTGGCTACTGTGGGTTGTGTTTACAATCAAAACAATGATCGCTTTCCCATTGTTTGTCATCTTGTCATCAGTCAACTTGTTTCCATAGCACCTAGCTAGTACTATGGAAGAAGCTAGTTAGCCAGCCTTTGATGTTGATGGGGACATAGCTAGTTAGTTAGCTTAGCTAGGTTGATGGTGAGTTGTTGGTTAGCTAACCTAGCTAGGGTTATAGTGACTTAACTGGTGAGCTAGCCAAGCTAAGTTGATGGTGGCGTATGGTGACCATGGTCTGCAGCTCATTGGTAAAACACAGACATGATTGTGTATGTCAGACTGCTGGAGCTGCTTTGCTTACATCAATCAGATTCTATCAATTAATATCAATGATGCACATTAATTAATGAGTTAAGAAAATATAATATTTATTAGTTATCAGTATGTGTGTGGGTGTGTTTGTGTGTGTCTGTTCAGGAATGTGGTTGGTGCGTTTGTGTGTGTCTGTTCAGGAATGTGGTTTGTGCGTTTGTGTGTGTGTGTGTTAGCGTATGTGTGTATGTGTGTACATCAGGGCGTGTTTCGTGTTTCTCCAAGTCTCCCGGCATCACGGGCCCCTCACATTCAGAGTAGGATTCCACCTAACTGTCTTAGCCTGTCTGCCAATTAACCCCGCGTTGCCCCCAAACCGGCAGGGAGGGGGTGGGTGGGGTTGGGTGTGGGGGGTGGGCAGAGGAGGGGGGGGGGGGGGGGGGCGGCTAGGTTAATTGCTTCATGTTACGACGTGCTGATGTGAACAGAGCACTTCCAGCCCGGAGAATCCCAGGCCTGTGTTTGTGCTCCACAGCAGAGGAGGGAACAGGACACCACAGAGCCAACATCTGATACAGCCACGCTGCCACTCGAGGCTTAGCCAACACTGCCTGCTCAGGGAGATCTGTTTCTATGTGTGTGTGCGTGTGTGTGCATGTGTGCTTTCATATGTGTGTGTGTGTGTGTGTGTGTGTGTGTGTGTACTAATGAGATGTGATCTAACGTTTCTAATGTCTGACCTACCTTGGGAGCAGGTGAAAGTCAGACAGTCGTGTGTAGAACAGGTGTAAGTCAGAAGGGTGTTGTGTTGTGTGTTTGTGTTTGTGTGTGTCTGGGTAGCAGGTGTAACTAAGCTGATCTCTGGCCACTTGACTCCTCGACCCTAATAGATGGGAACTGTGTACCTGGACGTGTGTCTGTGTCGCGTGTGTGTACAGCATGTGTGTATTCACGGAGAGAACGTTTCACTGAGAGTGAGGTAGTGTTGTCTTCGCTCGACCTCACTCAGAACATTCCCATTGAACTTCTACTTGACAGCACAGACTGTGTTCAGTGAGTGTATGTTTGTGTATCAGGAAAAAGTGTGGGTGAGACAGAAAGAGAGAGAGATAGAGAGAGAGAAAGAGAGACAGAGAGAGAGAGAGAGAGAGAGAGAGAGAGAGTCAAAAAGAGAAGCTGTTTTGCAAAAGGACTGCATGGTGTGTGTGCGTGGGTGCTTGAGAGAATGTGAGTGTGTATGTGTGTGTGCATGTGATGGTGACAATTTGCCCTGTTATCAACCATGTGTAAACGTCTCTATTACCGCCAAGAGTGAGGGGTCACACACACATATACACACCCACACACAGTAATTAATTCCCCTGCATCTCATTGCCAGGGTTGTTTACTGGTGCAGGGAGGAAGATCAGACCAGTCACACACCAGATTGAGTCAAAAAGGTCCTCACCTTACCAGCGACCGCCCAATTTCCCCTACACTCAACCCTGTCAAGTTAACAAGACACACACACACACACACGCACACACACACACACACACACATTGACGGACAGAGGGAATTGGTCCAGTAAATTGGAGGGTATAAAGGATGGGTGTTGTTCATTAAAAGACTGTGAATCTCTATTGGTTTTCATTAGAGGGCCCTGGTCAGACTAGATGTTTAATCTAGAGGTCCCTCTTCTCTCCCTCTCTAACTCCCTCTCTCCCTTCCTCTCTGTCTCTCTTTCTCTCTCTCTCGCTGTCTCTCTCCCCTGGCCCATCTCACAGAAGGACTCTCCACCCCACCCTGCCCCAAAAAGAGATTCTTATTTATCAATGAGAGGTGACAGGT
Source organism: Osmerus eperlanus (assembly GCF_963692335.1). NCBI lineage: Eukaryota > Metazoa > Chordata > Actinopteri > Osmeriformes > Osmeridae > Osmerus > Osmerus eperlanus. Next base: position 6,584,048 of record NC_085031.1, read on the forward strand.
ACTGAATAAGTTGTTGTCGTTTTGTGGCCCTGTGCCGTGTTCTGGGGAAGGCTCAGTCAGTGGTTATGAGGCGGGGGGGGGGAGGGGGTCATTTGGGGTGGTGAGAGGAGAAGGGGGCCCTCTCCTGACTAAGCAGAGTTGACAGGGTTTAGTTGTGTCCAGTTATCTGTCTGGCTGAATTAGACTGCCTAGACCACAGGGTTGAGGCTGGGGCTGGGGCTGGGGCTAGTGGACACATTTCCCTGTCTGTAAGGAACATGGTTAGAGTGTTTCAGTGGTATCTGAGCTTGATTGTAATATCTGTTTCTAGATGCCTGAATCTTATTACCCATCAAAAGATGTTCAAGTTTTTTGTGGGCAGGTTATTCCATGTGGGAGTGTATGTGTGTGTGTATGTGCGTGTAGGTCTGTTGTGGTAGATATTGATGCAGACATTTTCAGTTCATTTCTACTGCATTCAGCTGTCCATTTAGACCAGAGACAGAAAGTGTCT